>NC_092162.1:9529877-9829877 GCF_045791955.1 Oncorhynchus clarkii lewisi | reverse complement strand
TCTCTGATTGGGACCATATTTTTAGACAGGTGTAGATGATTAAAAGACACATTGTAATCTGTTTGTGATCAGATCGTCCTGACCACCTCCGGAGGTAGTCAGGCACGCATTGTGTCTGGATATCTTAGTGTAAACAGACCTGGCCAGTAAAACCTTTTAAATCCTCATTATTCCGCTCTCTAAAATCACTGACAGGTGGCACCATTGACTTTTGCCGTCAATATGTGTCTAAAAATAAATAAATATTGTTTTGAAAGAATAGCTGTGAAAAAATTTGCATATAGGGAGGGATCTGCAAATCTGGTCACAATGAGGACACAGTGGTCAGATAAGAGACACATTTTAATGTCATGTGTATTGACACATTTCTGACAATGTGGGCACAATCAGAATGTGGACAAGATTAGGACTCAGGACCCATGTCAGTGCCAGGTATGAAAGAGGCTAGAATGTGTTACTACAGCAGAGACTGTGTTGAAAAGGAATTGCTATCAGAGGCCAAGTCCAATGCTGTGTCCAGAGACAGTGGGAATTATAGATGCACAGCAAATTCTCCAGTCTTACAGATTTTCTCAATTTGCTAAAACACAATTTCTGAAACCTTGCTGCATTTCCTGAAAACATTAAACACAAAACCTAATCTTCAAGCACTATTTGACTCCTCTCGCAAAATGAAACATTCGCCTCAAGACAGTGTTACCTGTGTTCAAAATCAAACACTGCTCTCAAATCATAAACAAAGTGATCAAAATGATATACACTCTCAAGCAGTCAGTAAACAATACACCGAAAAATAGAAAACACATTGTTCAAAACATACAATTCTCAGGGAGAAGTACATTTTTACTCTAAATAAATATTCATATTTTTCCATCATTGTCTTTTGATGAATGAAAACATGTTCTATCATATCAGCTCAAAATGGATCAGAAACTACTACTCTGCTTTGCTCTTTGCCATTTTGTTTTTTGTTCTTCCTCCTCCTTGTACCCCTATGTTTACAGTACTGTACCCTGCATCTCACAAACTTGTCCTTTGTCTCTGTGATACTGTAATTCTTGTTCTTTGTTGATATGAACCTGCAACCAGTCAAAATGTATTGATCAGTCAGTACTGTTAATAAATGGATAGCACAATGTTCAGGGCCATACAATATGTCCATTGTACAGTATACAGCCTACAATGCACTGTACTACAGTATACAATACGCAAAAAGGGGACAAAAATCAAAGGAGTAAAAATCAAAGGAGTAAATGTGATCAATGTACTTCTTCTTGTCTTTGGGCTGGGTCAGGCCAGAGCACCTCGTCGACACCACAAGCAATATTGTCCCTCCTGAGCCAACGGGGAAAGAAGCCTCTTGTGTGCCGTATCCAGCCCTGACGTGATTCCTCACCTATATCCCCACAGGCTAAATCCATGGCTTGCAGCAGGTTTACTCTGGTGTAGGGTTGTCTATCATACACTTTCCATCTCCAAGAGGAGAAAAACTCCTCAATCGGATTCAGGAAAGGAGAGTATGGAGGGAGGTACAAGTTCATAAACTGCCCATTGATGTTAAACCATTCCCTTACCTGAGCAGCTCGGTGGAAACTGACATTGTCCCACACTATCACCTAGGTGGGAATGGGATTCTCATTTAGCTCTTGACCCTGCTGCTCTTGAACCTGCTGCTCAAATAAAATATCTCTTAGATTGGCAATAAATCTTAGAAGGTGCTGGGTGTTATATGGCCTGAGTGTAACATGGTGGACACAGAAAATCTATGGTGGACACAGAAAATCGTCTCAAATTGGGTTGCACTCTTAAGTCCTGCTTCCTTCATTGTCAGTCCATGGACAAGAACATGGTCTATAACTGTTGCTCGAATTTCATCAGCTATTTCCACTCTTTGTATTCCTCTTCGTCCTCCTCTTCCTCCTCGTCGCCCACCTCGCATACGCACTCGTCCTGGTCCTCTCACATTGTTTCTTCTATCCATTCTCAGACTTTCTCCTTCCCACCTTCAACAACCTGTTTGCTCTCTGAACTGGCTTATATTGGTTGTGTCGCACCATTTGAAACAGGTTAAATCAATTTTGAGTGGTTGTGTTCAATCAATGACATGTCTTCTCTATTTGTATTTGATTGTTGCCACTTGTGTTTACCAGTATGGATGACATGTGCATTAGAGTGCAGAATGTGTTTTGAGAATGAGAATGTGTTTAGAGTTTTTCTGAAAAGTCTAAGTGAGATCTGCAAATTGTGTTTTACCATGTGAAATGGTTTAAGTTATTGACAACGGACTGCATAATTAGCTAAATGAGTCCAGGCAACTGAGAACTTTGTTCAGCCAATGGGTTTCAGTGTTTTAGCAATTGAGAAAAGCTGTACATTTAAAGTAACACTAAGAAGTGTGGAACCAAATAGACAATGGACAAAACTTAGAAATGTTTAATGACCTGTAACCTGCATTCAGAATGACTGCCAGGGTTGGGCAGATTGAAATATGAGAATTATGTTAATAAAGCAGTGTGTTAACTCAACACTGTTCGGTGTCTATACAGGTCCACACTTCCAGTGTTCATTTACCACCAGGGAGTTTTCTGTGGGTATGTTTGGTCATCTGTTTGGTCCCGAGATAAAAACCTGTGTCTGCTGGTCAGGGATGTTACTAATGAATTACAGAGGAATTTGAATTTGCATTGAACCCCCCCCCCCCCTTGTTTTTACACTGCCGCCACTTGCTGTTTATTATCTATACATAGTGACTTTACCCCTACCTACCTTTACAAATCAACTAACCTGCATCCTGTACATTGCCTCATTATTTTATTGTGTGACTTTTTTTTTTTTTAAATCTTTCTTTTTTTTTTACTTTAGTTTATTTAGTTAATATTCTCTCAACTCTCCTTTTTAAACTGCATTGTCGGTTAAGGGCTTGTAAGTAGGCGCATGTGAAAAATATAAAATACAATTAGAACACTTTTTTATATTGGAAAGTGAGCGTGCGTGCACGTGCGTGCGTGAGCGTTCAGGTTTGTACATGGTTGCATCACATCCGTACCATGATTCTCCACCAATTACGATTGGCTTCCTTTGCTTGATTGAAAACATAAAAAGACAAAAACAACTTTAAGTATGATTTTCAAACGGACCCTCCAAACAAGAAAGCAATATCTTCTGCATATATCGTTTTATTTAAACAACATAGAAAAGGAGCCAAAAGCCTTATAGAGATAATGTTTTTCTTTCTTCTTCAATTGTCATAATGAGTGGAGAAGTAAAACAGTAGTACAATGCCTTGCAGTTCAACATCTTGGCGTATAACATCTTGGAGAGTTCCCTGCCTGGTTAGCAACAGTAAACACTTTATTGACTCTGCAATGCTAGAAGGTTTCTCCTTTGCTCTCCTCTCTTTATACAGTATCTCTGTTCTTTCTTGTTTTCTGCCCTGGTAAACATATTAGTGTGTTTTCACGCTTTTGGACAGTTGAGCTAAACAAAAAGGGTTTTCACTTCCTCCGGTCTGTTTACTTTTCTTTGAGTAGAAACTATTGTCTACGCGGTGTTTTTCAGTGCTGCTGTCTATTCACGTCCTAACAGTGTCCTCTTTATACAACAGAGTGAAGGAGACAAATATCTGACGTTGGAATTACAATGCCCCTGCCTATCTAGCTGGGGTTAAAGCTTTATTGCTTGTGAAATGTTAGAATGTCTCTTCTCCTCTCTCTCCTCTTCTCTATCTTGGAACAAAGTTTATTCCTCCACATTCTCTTTTTTGTTCTTGTTTTCTGACCTGGTAAATGTCTTTGATTAGTGTGTTTTCACGCTGTTGGACAGTTGAGCTGTGAAACGCCCCTGAACTTTGCCCACTGTTTTTGCTCAAAGCAAAGTTATGGTTATCCTACTTTGCTTCTCTGTTTGTCTGTTTGTTCAAATCCTAACAGTGCTCACATCTAGTGCTTCGGCTATGTCAGTATGTAGTATGAAGTGAGGCCTTGTGACCTCAGAGTAGTATACAATATTAAATAGAGTTTTTAACTTTACATTATTTTCTAGCCTAAGTTTATACTGTACAGAACCTTAATACATATAACAGCTTCCTGTGAGCTGTGTGTGTGTGAGAAAGAGAGAGAGTGAGAGAGAGAGAGAAAGAAAAAGATATATAGAGAGAGATACAGGTATATATGCTTGCCTGGCTTTCCCCTTCATGCTCTTCCCTGTGGGTCGATCCTCTCCTCACCAGACACCAGGTTAATAAACCAAGCTCCAGGAGCCTCATTTATCAATATCGCGTGGAAAACAATTTTTTACGAACGGAATATAGAATGGTTGTACGCATAGAAAACGTGTGATTTATCAAACAAACCTTCGAGCATCATCCACACGCCAAACATAAGTAAATACCAATCGTTCTCAGCCTCAGTGCTCGTGCACAACCTTGGCTATAATTAACCGCATATTGTCAAAATCATTCTTTTAAAAACCTGTGGGAAATATACAATGCCGGACCATGAAATACAATGGGCTACCCAAAAAAGCAACGGGGAGGGAAAAAAAGATTTCCGAGACTGAAATAGAAGTGCTAGTGTCAACGATTGAGTTCAACCAAAAGGTTTTATTTGGCTTGCTCAGTTGTGGCTTGACCAGTAAAAATGTGGGGACCATTAGGAAACTCAAGCTGCTTTAGCAATGGCAAATATACTTCAAATGAGTAGGCAGCACTCACCAATAAACCATCTATCCTCAACAGCTCCCTCCTGTAGACGTACAGGCCAACATTTCTGTTCTGCGGAGTGAAGGAGTCGGGCCTCCTTGCCACCACATTCAGCAGCATCTTTCGCGCATCACGTCACCTATCACCTGCACATTAAGTGTGGAAACCCTTTCTGTTCACATAGTTGAAGTTGTATTGGTGATTTGATGGTGATGTGGGTGCCGTTTGTTGCTCCATTCGTATTTGGGAACACATTGATGGCATCATGGCAAAGAAACCCCTTTTGACTTCAACCTGTTATGCGATGGTGTATGGAAATGGTATGTGATACTGTTCGTTTAGCTGAGGATTTCATCCAAAACATTGTCTCACGGAGGGCTGTGAAATGCTGATCGGCAAGCTCCCGTTGCCAAAAAGACAGAATGACTTTTTAGAGTAGGTCTTAAATCTTTGCAAAAATCCTATAACATTGGTTTTGGGAAATGATAACTGATGAGCCAATCAGTACATTCTGCAGAAAAAGTCCCACCGTCTCTAAAAAAGAAGCTCCATGGGAAATGCAGCGTGTGCCAAATCTTCCAACAGAACAAGATCAGCCATCTCTCATTGGATTTCCCATTATCTCGGTTTCACGCGGACGCCTAATTTAACAAATGACTGTACATTAAATGGAGTGTTAGCGTAACAAATGCACTGATTTGGTCATGTTATAAAGCACGTCAAGATAAGTTGCATGAATTCACAATGGAAATAGAACAAGTATTTAACTATTACTCTTACAATTTCACACCTTTTTCAACATATATTTTCCCCATTCTACGCTTGACAAGCAGTTCCCTTATCCCACCACTTGGCACTGTACGCAGGCATAGTAATGGCTGTGCCATGGTTGTAAGCACACTCCACTTGTTCATATTGATAAATATCACACTTCACGTGGAAATGTTCCCACACATGATTTACGCTCAGGTTTGTGCCAACACATTGATAATGGAGGCCCTGAACCCAGGAAGTTGACATCTCCTATCTACTACTTTAATGAAGACTTTTTCATATACTGAAGTTAGCCAGACTCGAGCTACGAGAGAAAAGACAGCGCAACGTTGTTGTTGTTGTTGTTGTTGTTGTGTACACAAGGGTTCTTTGGGAAGGGTGACGGTTCTATGTGGAACCATACTGACTCACAGAACCTTTGAGCTCTTCAATGGTTCTTTATAGTTCACAAAAGGGTTATTTGCTCTTTTAGTGATAATTAACATCTAGGGGAGGCGGCTCATCAGAACATTCGGGGGGGGGGGGGTGGGTGGTTTGCGCACAGCTCTTTTTGGGCAGCCGTGAGTTAGTGTCATCCAGTTGATCTGATACGTTATGTTATGCCCTTGTATAATGTATTATATATGACCATGGATTGTGACATTTGGCCTTATGTCAAGTGAGAAGGGTTGACTAAATCAGTCGGTGGTTCTCATTTCCCTCCTCAGGCACCCCCAGATGTTCCAGAGGTAGTTCACTAGATTCAACTTGTCAATTCATATAATAATAACACCCATGGAATTTAACAATATAAAATGACCAGAATAAAGAACCCGGTATGGTTTCTTCAAAAAGATCTATAAAAAACCTTTCAGATTGAGAATGGTTAAATAAACAATCTTTCTCCATAAAGGCTCTATAAAGAATCATAAGAAAATGCGTTCCGCTATAGTTACAAGCCAAAGAACCCCTATCTGGTGCTATTTAGAACCATTATGTTGTTGTGTAGTGAGTAGTGATTACATGTTGACTGAGCTCTCAGGATTAAGCTCTAATGAGTTTGCTGTCTTCGACAAGGTGTTGGCAGAATCATTTAGCAGTGTTTATCAGTCACACCCCTACACACACTGTGGAGGCTTGTCTTTTCATGGAGTACACAGAAGTGTTTTTTTAATTAGTTACTTTGTATTTCCACTTAGACTGTGGTTATTTTAGGATTTATTTTGTTAGCTGTTAAGATATTCTGAAGTAGACTCGCGCTCACACACACACACACACACACTCACACCTCTAAGCCAACAAGACTTGAGGAATACTAATTTGGGGGATTCTCTCTGCGGTATATTACAAAGGGTGACTTGTTTTTGCCAGACAGGTTATTGTACAATACTGTATCCCTGTGCTGGGTTGTGTCTCTCACACCGTCTCCTACACCTGCCCTGCTGCTCCCGTCTCACAATGATGAGTAGTCCCCACACCACTCCCACAGCCCCACACTCCTACTGAATCTTAATAGAATGGTGTGTGTGTGTGTGTGTGTGTGTGTGTGTGTGTGTGTGTGTGTGTGTGTGTGTGTGTGTGTGTGTGTGTGTGTGTGTGTGTGTGTGTGTGTGTGTGTGTGTGTGTGTGTGTGTGTGTCACAAAGCAGGAACAGATGGTCGTTGGGAATGGGTTCCACAGTGCCAGACTCTATGGTGCCCTGGTGGCAATGCCATCTCCATGACACACACAAACCCTGGCAACGTGGCGCTACCATCTCCCTGGCACCGCCTGATCGTAGTAAGGCAGCAGCTGGTGCGCAATCTCTAACGTTAAGGAGGTCTCGAGGTTCTGCTCGCCTGAGTTAGAATACCTCATGATAAGCTGCAGACCATACTATTTACCAGGAGAGTTTTCATCTATATTTTTCGTAGATGTTTATTTACCACAGCAAACCGATGATGGCACTAATACACACTCAACGAGCTGTATAGCTGTATAAGCAAACAAGAAAATGCTCACCCGTGTAATTGCGTTCCTATTGGCCTGTGATTTTAATGCAGGAAAACTTACCCTACCTCATGTGTACCAGCATGTCACCTGTGCAACTAGAGGTGAAAAAACTCTAGGTTACCTTTACTCCACACACAGAGACGCATAGAAGTTCTCCCTCGTCTTCCATTTGGCAAATCTGACCATAACGCTATCCTCCTGATTAATGCTTATAAGCAAAAACTCAAACAGGAAGTACCAGTGATACTGAAGTGGTCTGATGAAGCGGATGCTAAGCTACAGGACTGTTTCACCAGCACAGAATGGAATATGTTCCGGGATTCATCCGATGGCATTGAGGAGTTTACCACATCAGTCACTGTGCATCGATGACATCGTGCCCAAAGTACATACATATCCCAACCAGAAGCAATGGATTACAGGCAACATCCGCGGAACACTAATCACACTAATTTCTTATAAGAAATCCTGTTACTCCCTCCGGCTCTGACACTCGTCGAATGTGGCAAGACTTGCAAACTGTCACCCAGCCGCGAGCTGCGACGTGACACGAGCCTAAAAGATGAGCTAAATGCCTTCTATGCTTGCTTGGAGGCAAGCAACACCGAACCACGCATGGTAAGCACCAGTTGTTCTGGATGACTGTGTCACTGGCCTACACACAATACCCCATAATGTCAAAGTGATGTTGTTTTTTTATTTTTATTTTTACAAATGGAATATAAATGAAAAGCTGAAATGTCTTGAGTCAATAAGTACATTTAGCAGTAAATACATTTAGCAGTAAATATGTGCTTAATCTCTTAAATTTAAGCATTTGGCTCTATACTTACTCACACTTACTACACTGACACTTATTCGTTTATTGTGTTACTATTTCCTTTCTTTATTCTAGAAATGTTTCTTACTGTTTAAGCAAGCATTTCAAGGTAATACCTGTTGAATTCAGCGCTTGTGATAAATAACATTTGATTTGATTTCAGATTTTATTTGACAAGGCACCTACAAACTGTCACTCAGCCAACACACACACATGCACACGCACACACACACACGCACGCACGCACGCACACACACACACACACACACACACACACACACACACACACACACATACACATACACACACACTCATATGTTCTTGTTTCTGTAACACTGTTATTAGTGTCATAAATGCAGTGTCCTGTCTAGTCTAGCTGATGGCCATCTCTCTGTCATATCTCACTGATTACAGGTGACAGTATTGTAAATGACTCCTAAATTACATATAATTAGATTAATCAGGAAAGGTTAGACAAGTCACAAGTTTAGTCAGAGTCCACACCATACTAATTCGAATGCATACCCAGCTTCATAGTTTCAGAATAATGTTGAAAGAAAACCAAAATGCAAAAAAATTCTGAAACATATCAGTCTATTCTACGCATTGGCTTTAGCTCATTGTATTGTATATGACCACCTTAATCATAGACTCAGGTTAATATTCTCTTTAAGTGACCATGCCCGAGAAGCCGGTGTTTGGAGGATATATTGGCATGGGTGTTATTGCTCTTATCACTTTTATACAACGGGTTACCAACATATTCAAATAATGATTGCATATTTTCATTAAAAACTTTATTTTGATGAATTTATTCATACTATTTCATCCTTACACACAATACAGTCCCGAGACAAATCTAGGGATGCTACCCAAGCCGGCTGGTCATTCGTTCTATTGGTTCGGTTGCCAGTCATTCAGTCTTTTTCTTCTGTATCTATGGATGACCCAGTCGTTCGTTCTAAATATGATGTTGTCATATTGGCTGGTAACGTTCTTATCCCTTGCTTGCTAGCTAGCCAACTATGGCTAACTCACGGTCACGTCAAAAAGACAGAATAACAGCAAAGTAGCTGCATTTGCATTTGTTGAAGCTGTTTTCTAGTGGCGTTTGTTTGGATACATCCATAACAATGAGCTAATGAGGCATGATTTCGCCTGGCATAGATAATGTGTTCTCTCGTCAGGACACTGTTGTTCAGAGGAGCTAGCCAGCAACACCGCTAATCACTTCAAACTACAGTGGTCAAGACTGCATACTAGCTGCACTTCCTTTCGTTTTCTGATTCACATCTCATGTGTTGGTTGATGTTAGTCCAACATTCAAAGACCCAGCTATAGCGCTGTGGCTTTGTGCTTGAAGCCATTGCATTGTGACTGGCTTTATCCACTACTCTCATTCTGAACACACAAGCCCATCTCCATCAATAGCATCAAATATTTATCCAGCATGGTACCTGCCATATTCATCAAAGCTACTTGCTTCCTTTGTCTTTTCATGCCCCTGGGGTACTGTAAGCAAGATGTAGGAAGAACATCTCAGCACTTATTTTAGAGTGCATCATTCTAGAAACGTCTTTATTTGTTTCACTTTATAACCTTCCTCTATAACCTTCCTCATTGACTCAGAAGAACTGAGTCTGACTGTCTGTAGTTCGGAATAATGCACAAGCTCCCTGTCTTGTTCTTATGTCCCCGGCTTCCATATTTTATTTCAAACAGCGGTACAGACAGCATATCAACCATGCTGGTCGTCTGAGTGCTGTGTGCCATCTCTTAGCAGGCTGACAAAGACAGTGATGACAAAAGTCAGGAGGAGGGTCTGAATCATGACCTGGAGCCTCAAGAGGCTGAGGTGAGATGATGATGCCGCCATTAGGTAGGGAAGAGGTGTGAAGGAAGGTGGGAGGACAGGGAGCACTGAGTCAGATACTGATCTTGAGTCAACCACTTTGAGATGTCAGAGAGAGAGAGAGAGAAGATGAGGAGAGAGAGAATGGGAGTGGCGGAGACAGAGAAAGAGAGAGAGCAGGAAGAATGAGAGAGAGAGAGAGAGAGAGAGAGAGCGAGAGTAGATGAGACAATGGCAGACAGAGAGGTGCTACCATCTTCCCTGTCCCTCATTACAATTATTGTATCATCTCTCTCCTCATCATCATAAGCTTGTTATCCACAAGTGTTAGAAAAAATATAGAAGTTTTAGCATGAAGATGAAATGTAATCCTAAACATTGGCAGGGGAGCCTGTTCCCAAAACTGCTCCACATAAAAACCACTGTTGGATAAAGACAATCCCAAACACTAGGACAGGGAGCGCTACCGGAAAATATTCTGAACACTATTATGGTGTTTCCAGTTGTGTTTAGGTCAGAATTAGGTCCCTTCTCTTTAGGTGTAATATCCTCTCTCTAATGCTTTTAAACACCTTTATTATGTTTTGAATCCTGTCTAGTTCAGAATTAGGTCCCTTCTCTTTAGGTGTCGTTTCCTCTCTCTAATGCTTCTAAACACTATTATGATGTTTTGAATCCTGTCTAGTTCAGAATTAGGTCCCTTCTCTTTAGGTGTAATATCCTCTCTCTAATGCTTCTAAACACTATTATGAGGTTTTGAATCCTGTCTAGTTCAGAATTAGGTCCCTTCTTCTGGAGTATTTTTATTGACTTATGTGTCTGTTCATTTGCCAGTTTAACCTGTTGCGACGAGCAATCCCGTAATCGGGAGCGTAATTATAGCCTCAAGCTCATTACCATAACGCAACGTTAACTATTCATGAAAATCGCAAATGAAATGAAATAAATATATTGGCTCACAAGCTTAGCCTTTTGTTAACAACACTGTCATCTCAGATTTTCTAAATATGCTTTTCAACCATAGCTACACAAGCATTTGTGTAAGAGTATTGATAGCTAGCATAGCATTAAGCCTAGCATTCAGCAGGCGACATTTTCACAAAAACAAGAAAAGCATTCAAATAAAATAATTTACCTTTGAAGAACTTTGGATGTTTTCAATGAGGAGACTCTCAGTTAGATAGCAAATGTTCAGTTTTTCCAAAAATATTATTTGTGTAGGAGAAATCGCTCCGTTTTGTTCATCACGTTTGGCTAAGAAAAAAACCAGAAAATGCAGTCATTACAAGGGCGAACTTTTTTCCAAATTAACTCCATAATATCGACAGAAACATGAAACAAACGTTGTTTAGAATCAATCCTCAAGGTGTTTTTCACATATCTATTCGATGATAAGTCATTCCTGGCAGTTTGGTTTCTCCTCTGAACCAAATTGAAAAATGCACGCACCTGGAGATTACGCAATAGTTTCGACGGAGGTCACCGAGCGGACATCTGGTAAATGTAGTCTCTTATGGTCAATTTTCCAATGATATGCCTACAAATACGTCACAATGCTGCAAACACCTTGAGGAAACGACAGAAAGTGTAGGCTCATTCCTTGCGCATTCACAGCCAAATAAGGAGACATTGGAAAACAGCACCTTCAAAATCTGGGGCATTTCCGGTTTGAAATGTCATCTTGGTTTCGCCTGTAGCATCAGTTCTGTGGTACTCACAGATAATATCTTTGCAGATTTAGAAACGTCAGAGTGTTTTCTTTCCAAAGCTGTCAATTATATGCATAGTCGAGCATCTTTTCGTAACAAAATATCACGCTTAAAACGGGAACGTTTTTTTATCCAAAAATTAAAAGACCGCCCCCTATATCAAAGAAGTTAACCCATTTTGTGGTGCAATGTGGAGAGGTTTTACAACAAGCATGACACTCTATTGCCTCTGTCTAAATAAAACATTGAAAAATATGAATGTGGATTTCCTCCAAACATATTATAGACACGCCCTTACCATCAATCCATATTTAGGCAATAAATCATTTGCATTTCTTACCCATTTGATTGTATGACAGACAGTCTGATGCTGTGTTTTACAAAAAACAATCACTTTAAAACAACAATATTCAGATTGGAGAACCATTGCAAGATTCCAGGCTGCATCACCTCTGGCCGTGATCGGGAGTCCCATAAGGCGGCACACACTTGGCCCAGCGTCGTCCGGGTTTCGCCGGGCTAGGCCGCCATTGTAAATAAGTATTTGTTCTTAACTGACTTGCCTCGTTAAAGCCCTTTCGGAGCTGCCTTTACAAACACTTTTTTTTCATCAGCCAACAGTTTTCAGAATGGCTCTACGAAGAGTATACTACTCTCTGGGTTTTGGGAAGTGTTCAGGCCCTGTATCAGTGAGTAAAAGTGGTACACAGATTAGTCATGCCACTGAGCATTAGCCACTGCATTGTGTTGTGGTTAAACCTTATTGAAATCCTAATTCTAAACGGAAGCTGTATCTAAGTATTGCTGTTCAGTTCTCTCATTGGGCTTAACGGTCGTTTTAATGGTTAAGAAAAGCGATAGCATTTATTATTGGAGGGATCTCTATGTCCACTATGGTTTATGTACTCACACATATCGTAAAATGGCTTGGAAAATTAGCTCAATCATAGCATGGTTCTTTAAAGACGTGCTTAAAAAAACTTCCTAATGCTTTTCTCCTCTCATAACGTATTCTCACTGGTTCTATTCTTTTTCATTCAGACACATTTCATTTGGACATGTTGTAACAGGGCTTTAAAGGGATCAGAGGCCTTTGTCACCAGTCTGTGTCGTTCCCAGCCACCACTTTGTTGCTCTGAGGGACGTTTTTTTTTGGTGGGTGTTGGAAACTCATTTGAGAAATCTGAGGATTCATCCCTGTCTCTTCTCTGCTATCCACGACGCTGCATGGTATTTAATTAATCACTAACCACGTTTCCATCCAGACATGTCATGTGGATGAATTACCTGATGCATGAAAAAAGGCACGACCGCGCTGATGGAAACATGAAATGCTGTTACAATTTTATAAATGCGAACAGACAATTTGTTCGTTCAACATGGTGGGATCTTTTTGTGTCGGTAAAATGAACTATGCGAGACATGGCGGTGGAAACGCCTTTATGCGCAAATATTGATATAATAACCATCATATCGAAGTAGACTTGGAGTCGCGCGATGATATGTTGTGTGGTCCTCCCACTACTTGGGAAAGCATGCATTTTATTAGGCTACAGATGAAATAAATTGCGTTGAACGTCACAAGGCGGTAAAAGTGAGCTTGATGCTCCTTTCAATAAATATTGAGGGTTTTATTCTGGTGACATGATGATCAAAGCTTTGCTACCATTTGACAAATATAAATAATATCGCTCTTATCCATAATAGTTATAATAATTATAATGAACTGCATGCTTTCCCGACGGGTCACATTGGTAGGACTACACAACACTCTCCATTAAACACCAATATATAGATTGAAGAACCACTTTGGGGGTTTCAGAGTACTTTTTATTCTGTTTAAAAAACACTTTCTGTGTATCATAAAACGTACATTAGGTTTACATTCAAACACCCTCCAAACTTTGTAATATACATTTGGAAAAACAAAAACAAATTTATGAGTGAATAAGAATTAATAATTATTTACATATACATATTTATTAATAATAATAACAGTCAGGATGTTGTGTCAAATGGGGTAAATGCAGATGGACAAACCCTCTGGGCCCATTTCTGGAAGTGAAAATTCTATTTTAGATGGTGTCGGCATCATTTTATTTTCATATATTTTGGAGTAGAATGTCCTTTTAAAAAGTCACCAGAACTGAGCTTCTCAGTCCTTCTACATAACAATTATCCCAGGGAGGACCCCAGACCCACTAAGCAAGAGGACTGGATTTGGTCAAACTTGTAGTTTAACACAATTATACTCTTTCCCTAAAAGCACAATGGTCCTGATTTTCTTGCATGACAGGGGAAGTTAACTTGGCCCCAGACAATCTGAGATCCACTTAAGTTTCAGTCATGTTTTTGTTGTTTTAACCCTTGAGCTTTTCTCACTCTCCATAAATACATCTCAAATCTTGTCATTTAATCCGACATGTGATGGTTTTACCTTGATGCAGCTCTCACCACGGGAAGCTAAAGCTTTTCCAGTCCCCAGCTGAAACCTCTCAACCCACTGGTCACACACTGGTTGAATGAACATTGTTCCCATGTCAGTCCAATGCAATTACTTTGAACCAACGTGGAATAAACGTTGAATTGATGATGTTTCTGCCCAGTGGGAACGTTCATTTTTTTTCTACCTGCATTTTTCCTAATGATGCACTTGACATGTGTTTTACATGAAAAACTATATGAATCCTAATACCATCATGCAATTATTGTAAGTCACTTTGGATAAGAGCGTCTGATAAACGACGATTATGTAAATGTGGCGTTAATGTAGGATTTGATATTCGAAACATCCCAGTCACCTTCATACATGCACCAGCAACATTAGTGTACTGTTATGTTCATAATGATACAACATATGGAATTGTCTGGTAGTCATAATGTCAGACATATAGGATCATCTGTTTTCTAAACCCTAACCCTAACCCTTTCTCAAAAGCAAGGCTATGCTCATTCTGTACATAGTCAAAGCTTTTGTTAAGTTTGTGTCAGTCACGGTGGTCAGGTATTCTGCCACTGTGTACTCTCTGTTTAGGGCATTCTAGTTTGCTCAGTTTTTTGTTAATTCTTTATAATGTGTCCAGTAATTTGTATTATTTTTTCTCAAGATTTGTTTGGGTCTAATTGTGTTGCTGTCTTGAGGGTCTGTGGGTTGTGTTTGGGTTTGGGTTTGTGAACAGAGCCCCAGGACCAGCTTGCTTAGGAGACTTCTTCTCTCTGTAGGTGATGGCTTCGTTATGGAAGGTTGGATTTTAATAATTAGTGGGTATCGGCCTAATTCTGCTCTGCATGCATTATTTGGTGTTTTACGTTGTACACAGAGGATATTTTTGCCGAATTCTGCATGCAGAGTCTCAATTTGGTATTTGTCCCATTTTGTGAATCCTTGGTTGCTAAGCGGACCCCAGACCTCACAACCATAAAGGGAAATGGGTTATATAACTGATTCAATATTTTTATCCAGATCTTAATTGGTTGTCGAATTTTATGTTCCTTTTGATGGTGTATAAGGCCCTTCTTGCCTTGTCTCTCAGCTCATTCACAGCTTTGTGGAAGTTACCTGTGGCGCTGATGTTTAGGCTGAGGTATGTATAGTTTTTTGTGTGCTCTAGGGCAACGGTGTCTAGATGGAATTTGTATTTGTGGTCCTGGCAACTGGAAAAACATTTTTTTGTCTTACTGAGATTTACTGTCAGGGCCCAGGTCTGACAGAATCTGTGCAGAATATCTAGGTGCTGCTGTAGGCCCTCCTTGGTTGGGGATAGAAGCACCAGATCATCAGCAAACAGTAGACATTTTACTTCTATCTATCGCCCTCCCTCTCACTGTGTGTGTGTGTCTCTCTCTCCGTATCTCTCTCTGTATCTCTCTCTCTCCATCCCTGCTAGAGTGATCTTCCTCCTCTCTACCCCAGTAGACAGTCCCCCCCTCCTCCCAGACAGTCCCCCCCCCCCCCCCTCCCAGACAGTCCCCCCCCGCCCAGACAGTCCTCCCCCCCGCCCAGACAGTCCCCCCCCCCTCCCAGACAGTCCCCCCCTCCCAGACAGTCCCCCCGCCCCCGCCCAAACAGTCCCCCCCCCTCCCAGACAGTCCCGTCCCCAGTGCCCCCGCCCAGACAGTCCCCCCCCCCCTCCCCCCCCCCCCCCCCCCCCTCCCAGACAGTCGTCGTCTCCTCCCCCCCCCAGCCCAGACAGTCACTCTCTTTATTGAGAAGAACTTGGCTGAAGTGTTATTATTATTATAATAAAATGAAACTCTCCTCCTTCTTCAAAGCTGAGCAGGCTGGTTCCCGTGGCGATTAGATCTGTTGTCAGAGCGATGCAGGAAGTCATACATAAAATTGTCAAGTTAAGAAATGAAAGCGCAGCAAAGCATGTACTCATGTGATTTTTAATTAATTAATTCAAATGACGCCGCGGCTGCGTGAGATGTGCAGTGGACTAGCTCAGTGGATTCTGTTGACGATGCCTGTGCTATGTTTTATCCTGGCATAATTCACAAAGCACATTGCTGTATGGGATGTTGGAAAAGCTGTAGAAGTTAGCAACGATCCACAATGTTGCTGTCATGTTCATATATTTACTTTTAATGGTAGAAGAGTTGGTTTGGCTATCTTTAGCTGGACTTCAATTCCATATCACCGTAAGTACCCATTAGACACAGATCTAGGATCAGTTTTCTCCCCAAATCATAACCATTACCATAGAGGGATAAACGCAACACTGACCTTAAATCAGTGTGTAGAGTGTTTCTCATCCTCCTCCTATCAACGCATCACTATGAGACAGATATCCATATCTGTCTCACTTCTCCCTCCTCGCCCAGCACAATACACACTACACACTACACAATACACACTACACACTACACTAGCCTCGCCTTTTTACCCTGCTGCCTTTAGCTATTTACCCTACGATGGTCACTCAACCACAGGAGCAGATATTGGATGGGAAAGAAACGTGTTATTGTGCAGTGTACTGGACCGTGTGTGAATACAGTGTACTAGATAGAAGCGTAACATTGGATGCGGTGTGAGGAGGCAAACCTGGCTATTGAGTATTCAATCCCCTCCCACCGTACAATGTCGTAAACAACATCATTATCTTCCAGGTGTTAAATCCAGGTGTGTAATCCAGGTGTGTGATCCAGGTGTGTAATCCAGGTGTGTAATCCAGGTGTGTAATCCAGGTGTTTAATCCAGGTGTGTAATCCAGGTGTGTAATCCAGGTGTGTAATCCAGGTGTGTAGTCCAGGTGTGTAGTCCAGGTGTGTAGTCCAGGTGTGTAATCCAGGTGTTTAATCCAGGTGTGTAGTCCAGGTGTGTAATCCAGGTGTGTAGTCCAGGTGTGTAATCCAGGTGTGTAATCCAGGTGTGTAATCCAGGTGTTTAATCCAGGTGTGTAGTCCAGGTGTGTAATCCAGGTGTTTAATCCAGGTGTGTAATCCAGGTGTGTAATCCAGGTGTGTAATCCAGGTGTTTAATCCAGGTGTGTAGTCTTTGCATTGCTGCATCATTCCATCCTATTTGCCCTCCACGTCGCTCATTACCACAGTGATTCTTTATGAATTGAAAAAGCCACCCAATAACACATTCACCTCAGCCTTGGCCTCGTGCATAATGGTGAGCTGAGTAGGTGAGTTGTCTCAAAGGGCTGCTGAGGTATCGCAGCCTTTTCAGGGGTACTGCCGACAGCCCTGAGGTAACCGGGCCAGATTAGCGGAACTCCAAAGTGCTGCTTCACATTCGACAGCACTACCTTGTTTTGCTGTTGGCTCTCGATCCAACGCCCCCTTCACCTTCGTTCTCTTTCTCTCTACCTCACACTCTTTCTATCCACTTTCAAATCATTGATTTTCTCTCAAATATTTATGATGTCTAGGCAGACTTCTTTCTCGTTGAATTTGGAGGGGGAACATCATTTTGAAGCCAAGTGGTAAAAGAGAAGGGATAGAGGGTGTACACACAGAGAAAAATATGTATTTGGGTCAAAGAAACCTTTGAGCCCTTCAATGGCTCTTTAGAGTTCAGTAAATGGTTCTTTCCTCTTTTAGTGTTCATAAAAATCTAGGGGCGGAGGCTCATTAGAATATAGTGGGGCGTGGTTTGTTCACAGCTCTTTTTGTGCACTCTCACCGAGTGAGAGTCATTCCAGTTGGTCTAATGCGTTGGGTTATTGAATGTCATATAGGGCTATATCCAGTCACAGTGTTTTGTGGAAGACTCATGTATGGCCTTGTGCCAATTGGGAACATTAAGTCTGTCAGTTGTTTTTCAGTTTTTGCTTCAGGGACTCTCAGCTGTTCTAGAGGTAGCTGACTAGATTCAACGTCAATTAACACAACCATAACACCAATGGAATTTTAACACTATAATATGGCTGACAAGAACAATTAACCCTGTATTTCAGAAGGATCTATAAAGAACCGTTCAGATTCAGCAGAACCCTTTGTGGGTGCTATATAGAACCTTTTTTTAATGGTTCTTTATATAACATTACAAAAGGGTTCTTTATAGCATGGTTCTTTATAGAACCTTCCAAAATAGGTTCTATGTAGGCCCAAAAGGGGTTCCGCTATGGTTAAAAGCCAAATAACTTTCTGGTGCTAGTTAGAACCATTGTTTTTTTAGTGTGTAGGAGAAAGCAGAGGAGAGAGAAAACAGAAGATAAGAACTGTGGAAGCTCTCGTGGAACCGTGCCTGGAATACCAACGGTTCACTTTGAAACTACTCCTGAATATAAATAACTAAACACATCCACTGATAAAGATCGGTATTCACAGCATTTCCCCTTAAAGCCTCTGATCCAATGGATTTTGAGCTGATTCCGACTGCCGCGGTCTTTGAAGGTGTACTCTTCTTGTGTTCTGTGTTGTTATCGACCTCCTCCACTCTCATTCCACATTTCTTTTGTGTTTTGAAGTGTTGCTATTGCAGATAACATTGTCTCTCATACTTAGCACTTACAGGCATTGAGATTGTTCCTCAGCGAATCACAGAAGTGCCTTGTGAATGCTGTAGATTAGATTGAGTTGTTGTGTTATGGGAACAATGAGAAGACATTGTTCCCATAACAGGCCTGTCTCTGAGACAGCAGTAAAGCACATACAGTACAAGAAATGGAACCACAAGGTTGTTGGTTCAAGTATTTAGGGGCAAACCACTGTTACCCTTCTGAACTTCTCTGTTAGCAGCTTCCCCTACAGACTTGTCATGGGGGTCCTTTACAATGTGATGTTCAAACTTAGTTTATTAATCGATTACTAAATCTGATCCTTCTTTCTTGTTTCTGTCCTCAGGTGGGCGGGACCATGTACAACACGGGTCGCCACGTCTCACTGCGAATGGACAAGGAGCACCTGGTGAACATCTCCGGCGGACCAATGACGTACAGCCACCGCCTGGAGGAGATCCGGCTGCACTTCGGGAGCGAGGATGGACAGGGCTCTGAACACCTGCTCAACGGACAAGCCTTTTCAGGAGAGGTACTAGGGCAAGAGAACTCACTATCAGAACCAGAACTAGGTGCCAGAGTCTGGTGTAATAACACTCCTGCTCCAGAATCACACATGCCCCCTTGGCGACAAGGTTTTAAGCCTTGGCTCGGCCAACTGCCTACGCACTTTCTGTCCCTCTCTATCTATCTCCTGATCTGTACCTTCATCTCCCCTATCATAAAAACAAGAAAGATACGTAAGGGGATCAGATCTCCGATCTCCCTTTTAAAAAAGTAGGATTGGAAGCAGAATCAGGAGAATTAGATAAGATTTAGATGTGATCCAGCAGACAAGATCTGAATAAGCGGTGTGTTTTCAAAAGGCTTCCAGTCCTCTGAAGCCTTGATCATTTAGCTAACGACTGAGTCACTCACCACACGCTTGGCGCGGCGCTGCCATCCATCCCAGCCATAATAACAATAACCAATTTGTGGGCTAACAGAATAATTGCGGGCATGACAGGAAAAGTCATTCTATTATTATAATTTATTCTCCCACTGAGCCTGGCGAAAATCCTAATAAAACAAGTGTTTATTGTCCACTGGGGCTCGGAGGGATGTGATCTGAGGGGGAAGTTGGCCTCTCTCTCCGCTCACTGTTTACCATGTTGTTGTTGCCTCGCTGTGGCGCCAGCGTCTCCACAGCTCCGAGGGATTTGTTTTGATTCCATGCGTTAATACGGAACAAAAGAGAACAGTAGATGCTGGCGGGACTTTGTATGGTCAGTGTTGTGTTTTAGGAGGTGTTTGGAGGAGAGAGAGAGAGAGAGGGGGCTCTGGAGAGATCTGAAAAGGAGCGTTGGATAGTTGGTCGTTGTGATCCGAAAAGGCAATGTTCTCTAACTGAAGTGTAGCAAGGGGAGGAAGAGACTGGAAGGCCTACTCAGTAGCAGTGTTGTAGAAAAATGGTAATGGTGTGTGGTTAAAATTGGCTCACTCATCCCCTCTCCTCGCCGCCGTAAGTCTTTTCCAGGTTGCTGCTGTAAACGAGAGTATGTTCTTAGTCAACGTACAGGATACATAAATGAATAAATACATTAATTTGAACAGGAGTTATTCTGACAGAAGACAGTATGCTGTACATACGTGGGTTTGAGTTAGCATGACGTGGTACCATAACACGGCAGTGGAATAAGTAAGTTCTACAAATGAAAACTCAAAGCAAGGGAGAGAGAGAGAGAGCTAGAGGGATAGAAAGAGGGAGGCGAGGGGAGGAAGGTTGCACAGATTCCCACATCTTATTCCTTCTGATGAGTTGCTCGCTTGCCATCCACAAAGACACCAATTACATATACCCCCACCCACAAGCTACCCCTAACCCCCCCCCCCCCCCCACCCATCCCTCCTGAAACCAAAAGCTATGACTTCAAGCTCCAACAGCAAGCTTCAAAGTGGAAATGGAAAGAATGTTGTGCGTGCGTCCTTGAAATGAGAACAAAGTGAGAAAATAATCTAACTTAAAAAGCAAAACCTTCCGTGGGAGAGAGGAGGGGTCGAGCTGGATAGAGGGATGAGAGATTTATTGCATTTACAGGCATTAACTCTCCAAATGTATGCATTTGTTCCGGGAACATAGCGTACGTTTGACTGGTGTTGGTTTTTCTGGGGGGGGTCTACCGTTCTCAGATCCTATCTGTAAAAAGCCCCCACACACCTCTGGGCTACTATTATGAATGTGCTGTTCTACTCTGTTTCCGTAGAGCGCCCTCACAGTCACTCCGGAAATGAAACACCTTGGACTTAATACGTGCTAAGATATTCCAGGTGTTAGGACAAATCTGGTTTCTCGCATTTCGCTATAAGCCCTTGTGTGTAGTCCAGTCCACTTTCATTTTCCACCTCACATGCAAGGTGTCGGAGACCTAGAATCAGTAGGGTGATAAGAAACAGCCTGACACAAAGTGTTGACAGTATAACATTAGCTTGTAGGCTAAAGGTGTATGTGAGTGGCTCTACACTGAGTGTACAAAACATTAAGAATACCTTCCTAATATTCAGTTGCACCCACCCAGTTGCCTCCCCCAACCAATGTTTCTCCTCTGCCCATGCCCAGAAATATCCGCCTGTGCAGAGAAGCACGAGATTGAACTTCACTCAACTTCCTGGAATTGTCTCACTTAGTTTCTGTTTATTGTGGGAATTGTGATCGAATGGACGCAATATTAACCACTTTCAATGCAACTGAAACAAAACAAACTTCCTCCCTAACTTTGAACAAAAAACAGTGAGTACCGCTAAAATAATAGTGTGTTAACTTTCCACCATAGAAAATAAAAATTGAAAGAAAAGACCAAAGGAAGAATCAAGAAAATAAGTAAGGACAGAGCCCTCCACACGGCCTCTCAACTACAAAATACTCTCAGCATGCACTGAGTGAGAGAGAGAACATCTGGTTGTTTTTGAGTTCCTCTGTGCCACACCATGCTTGTGTGTGTTAGTTCCATAGGAGGAGGAAGAGGGAGGGGGATGGTCATTTCCAGAGGAAGATGGAGGGGGGAGAGGGAGGATGGAGAGAGGGAGGGAGGGAGGGGAGAGAGAGAGAGGGAGGGAGGGGGAGAGTCATTTCCAGAGGAGGAGGAAGGGAGGGGGAGAGTCAGTTCCTGAGGAGGATGAAGAGGGAGAGAGAGAGGGAAGGAGGGGGGGAGTTAATTCCAGAGGAGGGGGGAGAGTCAGTTCCAGAGAATGATGAAGAGGGAGAGAGAGAGGGAAGGAGGGGGAGAGTCAATTCCAGAGGAGGGGGGAGAGTCAGTTCCAGAGAATGATGAAGAGGGGTGGGAGGGGAGAGAGGGATGGAGGGGGAGAGTCATTTCCAGAGGAGGATGAAGAGGGATGGGAGAGAGGGAGGGAGGGGGAAGGTAATTTCCAGAGGAGGGGGGAGAGTCAGTTCCAAAGGAGGATGAAGAGGGATGAGAGAGAGGGAGGGGGAGAGTCATTTCCAGAGGAGAGAGGGAGGGGGAGAGTCAGTAGATATGGGAGTTTATCAAAATTGGGTTTGTTTTCAAATTCTTTGTGGATCTGTGTAATCTGAGGGAAATGTGTGTCTCTAATATGGTCATACATTGGGCAGGAGGTTAGGAAGTGCAGCTCAGTTTCCACCTCATTTTGTGGGCAGTGTGCACATAGCCTGTCTTCTCTTGAGAGCCATGTCTGCCTTCGGTGGCCTTTCTCAATAGCAAGGCTATGCTCACTGAGTCTGTACATAGTCAAAGCTTTTGTTAAGTTTGTGTCAGTCACGGTGGTCAGGTATTCTGCCACTCTGTTTAGGGCCAAATAGCATTCTAGTTTGCTCTGTTTTTCTGTTAATTCTTTCCATGTGTCAAGTAATTAACTTTTTGTTTCCTCATGATTAGCTTGGGTCTAACTGTGTTGCTCTCCTAGGGCTCTGTGGGGTGTGTTTGTGTTTGTGAACAGAGCCCCAGGACCAGCTTGATTAGGGGACTCTTCTCCGGGTTCATCTCTCTGTAGGTGATGGCTTTGTTATGGAAGGTTTGGGAATCGCTTCCTTTTAGGTGGTTGTAGAATTTATTGGCTCTTTTCTGGATTTTGATAATTAGTGGGTATCTGCCTAATTCTGCTCTGCATGTATTATTTGGTGTTCTATGTTGTACACGGAGGATATTTTTGCAGAATTCTGCATGCAGAGTCTCAATTTGGTGTTTCTCCCATTTTGGTGAATGGTTGCTGAGCGGACCCCAGACCTCACAACCATAAAGGGCAATGGGCTCTATGACTGGTTCAAGTATTATTAGCCAGATCCTAATTGGTATGTTGAATTTTATGTTCCTTTTGATAGCATAGAATGCCCTTCTTGCCTTGTCTCTCAGATCTTACACAGCTTTGTGGAAGTTACCTGTGGCAATGATGTTTGCAAATAAATTCATTAAAAATCCTACAATGTGATTTTCTGGATTTTTTTTCTTCATTTTGTCTATCATAGTTGAAGTGTACCAATTATGAAAATTACAGGCCTCTCTCATCTTTTTAAGTGGGAGAACTTGCACAATTGGTGGCTGACTAAATACTTTTTTGCCCCACTGTATATATGTTGAAGAGGGTGGGGCTTAAGCTGCATCCCTATCTCACCCCACGGCCCTGTGGGAAGAATTGTGTGTGTTTTTTGCCAATGTTAACCGCACACTTGTTGTTTGTGTACATGGATTTTCTAATGTCGTATGTTTTACCCCCAACACCACTTTCCATCAATTTGTATGGCAGACCCTCATGACAAATTGAGTCGAAGGGTTTTTTGAAATCAACAAAGCATGAGAAGACTTTGCCTTTTTGTTTTTGTTTGTTTGGTTGTCAATTAGGGTGTGCAGGGTGAATACATGGTCTGTTGTATGGTCATTTGGTAAAAAGCCAATTTGAAAATTTTCTCAGTACATTGTTTCCATTGAGGAAATGTACGAGTCTGCTGTTAATGATAATGCAGAGGATTTTCCCAAGGTTGCTGTTGATGCATATCCCACGGTAGTTATTGGGGTCAAATGTGTCTCCACTTTTGTGGATTGGGGTGATCAGTCCTTGGTTCCAAATATTGGGGAAGATGCCAGAGGATGATGTTAAATAGTTTTAGTATAGCCAATTGGAATTTGTTGTCTGTATATTTGATAATTTCATTGAGGATACCATCAACACCACAGGCCTTTTTGGGTTGGAGGGGTTTTATTTTGTCCTGTAGCTCATTCAAGGTAATTGGAGAATCCTTTGGGTTCTGGTAGTCTTTAATAGTTGACATTACTCTCACACACCCCCTCACTCACACACACCCTCACACACACAACCCCTCACACACACACTCTGTTTCTTACTTTCCACTCTCTCTCTCTCTCCTCTCAGCCCTCATGATAACAGCCAACATGCAGAACACCGCCAGTCCTGTGGGGTTAGAGGAGGAAAGTAATGGCTGGCGACCAGAACTTCACAACGTTCTGTTTCTGTGTGCGTGTGTGTGTGTAAAGTCATGGTTGTTATGTTGCTCTTTTACCTTGGTCTGTTTCTATCTTCTTTTACTCTATATCTCTCATTCCCTGTCATTACTACTGTCTGCGTGTTTCTCTTGGCAGTCTCTGTCATGTACAGTGGCAAGAAAAACTATGTCAACTTGTCAATTTCTGCATAAATTGGTCATAATATTTGATCTGATCTTCATCTAAGTCGCAGCAATAGACAAACATAGTCTGCTTAAACTTATAACACACAAATTATTGTATTTTCTTGTCTATATTGAAGACAGCATTCTTCATTCACAGTGTAGGTTGGAAAAAGTATGTGAACCCCTAGGCTAATTACTTCTCCAAAAGCTAATTGGAGTAAAGAGTCAGCTTATCATGACACAAGGCAAGACCCAGATACAGACACAGGAGGCAGATGATTGGAGTTTAAGATGTTTAATAATCCAAAAAGGAGGAGGCAAGAGAATGGTCGTGGACAGGTCAAAGGTCAAAACCAGTTCAGAGTCCAGAAGGTACAGAGTGGCAGACAGGCTCAAGGTCAAGGCAGGCAGGCGGGTACAGAGTCCAGGACAAGCAAGAGTCAAAATCGGGTAAGACAAATTGTCTATAAATGGGGAAAGTTCAGCACGGTTGCTATTCTCCCTAGGAGTGGCCATCCTGCAAGGATGACTGCAAGAGCACAGCTCAGAATGCTCAATAAGGTTAAGAAGAATCCTAGAGTGTCATCTAAAGACTTAAAGAAATCTCTAGAACATTCTAACATCTCTGTTAACGAGTCTACGATGCGCCAAGAATGATGTTTGAGGGAGGACACCACGTAAGAAGCCACTGCTGTCCAAAAAAAAAACATTGCTGCACATCTGAAGTTCGCAAAAGAGAACCTGGATGTTCCACAGCGCTACTGGCAAAATATTCTGTGGACAGATTTAACTAAAGTTGAGTTGTTTGAAAGGAACACACAACACTATGTGGAGAAAAAAAGACAAAGCACACCAACATCAAAACCTCATCCCAACTGTAAAGTATGGTGGAGGGAGCGTCATGGTTTTGGCTGTTTTGCTGCCTCAGGACCTGGACAGCTTACTATCATCAACGGAAAAATGAATTCCCAAGTTTATCAAGACATTTTGCAGGAGAATGTAAGGCTCTGTCCGCCAATTGAAGCTCAACAGAAGTTGGGTGATGCAACAGGAGAATGACCCAAAACACAGAAGTAAATCAACAAAAGAATGGCTTCAACAGATGAAAATACGCCTTTTGGAGTGGCCCAGTCAGAGCCTGACCTCAATCCGATTGAGATGCTGTGGCATGACCTTGTCAGCGGTTCACACCAGACATCCCAAGAATATTGCTGAACTGAAACAGTCTTGTAAAGAGGAATGGTCCAAAATTCCTCCTGACCGTTGTGCAGGTCTGATCTGCAACTACAGAAAATGTTTGGTTGAGGTTACTGCTGCCAAAGAAGGGTCAACCAGTTATTAAATCCAAGGGTTCACATACTTTTCCCACCCTGCACTGTGAATGTTTACACAATGTGTTCAATAAAGACATGAAAACGTATAATTGTTTGTGTGTAGTTTAAGCAGACCGTGTTTGTCTATTGTTGTGACCTAGATGAAGATCAGATCACATGTTATGGCCAATTTCTGTGGGAATCCAGGTAATTACCAAAGGGTTCACATACTTTTTCTTGCCACTGTAAGTCCTCTATAGTTCACCCAGGCCTTCACCTCTCGCCATCTAAACTTTACCCCAATCTCATTCTGGGGGGGTTGGGGAGCCTCTCTCTCTGTCTCGCTCTCTCTCAACATGCCACCTAATCACTTCCCCAGGCCTTGATTACCTTTATAGACGAGCTGTCGCTCTGTGGTTCCCCGTTAGAGTTCTGTATAATTACTATCCTTCGACAATGTGTTTCTATTGATGCCTCCCAACATGTCAGAGAAGACAGATGGAGAAAGACGTGTAGAGATGTCAACTTTTCAATTTAATCAAGGTAGGATTGATGAATCTGTAACGTTTGTCGTCGGAAGGAGACCAAGGTGCAGCGTGGTAGTCGTAATTTCTTTTATTTAAATGTTCCACCTAGAAAAAAAACAATAAACAATACAAGGAACGAAACGCTTCGCCGTGCAAACTACATGCACTCAAACAAAGACAAGATCCCACACTGAAGGAGGGCAAAAGGGCTGCCTAAGTATGATCCCCAATCAGAGACAATGAAGGACAGCTGCCTCTGATTGGGAAACCACACTCGGCCAAACACAAAGAAATAGAGAACATAGAATGCCCATCCCAAATCACACCCTGACCTAACCAAATAGAGAAATAAAACATCTCTCTAAGGTCAGGGCGTGACAAAAACAGTAGTTAAGATTATACGGAACAAAACTATAAACGCAACATGTAAAGTGTTGGGTCTAGGTTTCATGAGCTGAAATAAAACATCTCTCTAAGGTCAGAGCGTGACAAAAACAGTAGTTAAGATTATACGGAACAAAACTATAAACGCAACATGTAAAGTGTTGGGTCTAGGTTTCATGAGCTGAAATAAAAGATCTCTCTAAGGTCAGAGCGTGACAAAAACAGTAGTTAAGATTATACGGAACAAAACTATAAACGCAACATGTAAAGTGTTGGGTCTAGGTTTCATGAGCTGAAATAAAACATCACTCTAAGGTCAGAGCGTGACAAAAACAGTAGTTAAGATTATACGGAACAAAACTATAAACGCAACATGTAAAGTGTTGGGTCTAGGTTTCATGAGCTGACATAAAACATCTCTCTAAGGTCAGAGCGTGACAAAAACAGTAGTTAAGATTATACGGAACAAAACTATAAACGCAACATGTAAAGTGTTGGGTCTAGGTTTCATGAGCTGAAATAAAACATCTCTCTAAGGTCAGAGCGTGACAAAAACAGTAGTTAAGATTATACGGAACAAAAATATAAACGCAACATGTAAAGTGTTGGGTCTAGGTTTCATGAGCTGAAATAAAACATCTGAAATGTTCAATACCCACAAACTGATTTCTCACAAATTAGTTTTACGTCCCTGTTAGTGAGTGTTTCTCATTTGCCAAGATAGTCCATCCACCTGACAGGTGTGGCATATCAAGGAGCATTGTCAGATTGTCCGTTCGTAAATTCAGAGCGTTTCACTCTCGGAGCATTCAGAGCGCACACTGGACACTCTGACCGAGGAGTAGGGTTGATCCGAGCGTTTTGTCCTAACAACAGCATTCAAGCACCCAAGGTAACTGGCTAACGTTGGCTAGCTTGCTAGCTACTCCCAGACACAAATGAGAGAACAGCTCACTCTGACCATTTTACTCGCCGTAGCAGAGCTGGTTAGGCTGTTTCTAAATTATCCAGAGTGTTGGTGACTGCAACTGTGCTGCTGCCAACAATTTAATCATGCTTTTTTTTGCCAAGGTTTACTGACACCAGCCATATTTCATGGGTGTTGAGAATTCATAAATTCGTCATTTATTCTACACTCTGGCACACAGACGAGAGTGCTCTGAAATCGGAGTAGATAGCCAGAGCGAATTTACCAGCTACTTCTATTGACAGTTGTCGCAGTGACATCATGAACATTCTATTGAAATGGTTACTTGCATAGTGGAGTCTTTTGTTTAGACATCTAGCTAGCTAAACAATGAACCATAATTCAAACTCATAACGGTACTACCCTGCCTGAATTTGCAGGAAGCTAACCAACCAGGTTCAATGTTAGCTAGCTAACATTAAGCTATAACTAGCAATGCAAATGGCTCTGAGATATGAATAATATTACTACACAGGTCATACACGTAACGTTAGCTAGCTAGCTAGCAGTACACTTTAACTTGAAATGAAAGTGACTTTCTGACAAAATTAGAAATGTGTAATATCTGAAAATGTAGCTAGCTAGAGCATCTTACATGTAAACATGGATGGACTCTTCTCCCTCTCTCTCGGGGATGCAACGGCTGCTCTTAGTTTGAAGATGTAATCCAGAGACAGGTGTTTTATACAACAACCTTCTATGTTCTCTTTTTGTCTGCATATTTGCAATCAAATGCCCGAATGTTCCCCATCTCCTCAGCTATCATACTCTAATTACACTGATTTCAAAGCTCGGTCCTCCAGAAAGTGGAGAGCAACACTTATGCAGTTCTACTACTTGATATCTTTTTTTAAAAAGCGGTGTTAGAAAGGATTTCCTACACATACTGACCAGCACATTTTATAGACAGAAGGACGCTACATGGCAGACCAATCCAAACTCATCTTTTGGCATGTCCAGCCCACTCATTATCTCAGCCAATCATGGCTAGCAGGAAGGTGGCTGCCTTTTTCTGTGGGTTAACCAACTAGGCTCGTAATTTAACAATTGTATTCTTATTTACAGATGGCATACATCTGTAATTATGGCACATGAAAGTTCACATGTTCCAGAAGGCATTTCTGCCAAAAATAACGCTTTTTTTTTAAAAAGTTTACGTTCAAATGGCTCTCCTGTGAAGTAGTGACAGGTGACATACGTCTAGTTTCCTGAAACAAGTCACATATATACTAAAGTGTGTGGACAATATCCAGCAACTTCACACAGCCATTGAAGGGGAGTGGAACACCTGTTAACAGGTCACAATCAACAGCCTGATCAACTCTATGCAAAGGAGATATGTCGCGCTTCATGAGGCAAATTGTGGTCACACCAGATACTGACTGGTTTTCCTGAGCCCATACCTTTTTTTAAAGGTACACTATATACAGTGCATTGCGAAAGTATTCGGCCCACTTTTGTGGTTACTACATGATTCCATATGTGCTATTTCATAGTTTTGATGTAGTCACTATTATTCTACAATGAAGAAAATTGTAAAATTAAAGAAAAGCCTTGGAATGAGTAGGTGTGTCCAAACTTTTAACTGGTACTGTATACAGTATAGGAAAGTAGGTCGACACCACTTCAAATAAGTGGATTTGTCTATTTCAGCCATACCCGTTGCTGACCAGTGTATAAAATCGAGCATAGCCATGCAATCTCCATAGAGAAACATTGGCAGTAGGGGCATTACAGAATAGCTCAGTGACTTTCAACGTTGCACCGTCATAGGATGCCACCTTTCCAACAAGTCAGTTCGTCAAATTTCTGTTGTAAATATCTACTGTAATTGTATAGTGGAAACGCCTAGGAGCAACATCGGCTCAGCCGCGAAGTGGTAGACCACATAAGCTCACAGAACGGGACCACCGAGCGCTGAAACACGTAGCGTGTAAAAATCGTCTGTCCTCAGTTGCAAAACTCACTACTGAGTTCCAAACTGCCTCTGGAAGCCACGTCAGCACAAGAACGGTTTGTCAGGAGCTTCATGAAATGGGTTTCCATGGCCAAAGACTACCATGTATAATGCCAAGCATTGGCTGGAGTAAAACTCACCGCCATTGGTGGAGGAGGAATGATAATGGTCAGGGGATGTTTTTCATGGTTTGGTCTAGGCCCATTAGTTCCAGTGAAGAGAAATCTTAACGCTACAGCATAGAATAACATTCTAGACAATTCTGTGCTTCCAACTTTGTGGCAACAGTTTGGGGAAGGCTCTTTCCTGTTTCAGCATGACACTGTCCCTGTGCACAAAGTGAGGTCCATACAGAAATGGTTTGTCGAGATCGTGTGGAAGAACTTGAATGGCCTGCACAGAGCCTTGACCTCAGCCCCATCAAACACCTTTGGGATGAATTGGAACGCCGACTGCGAGCCAGGCCTAATCACCCAACATCAGTGTCTTCCACACCGTGGCTGAATGGAAGCAAGTCCTCGCAGCAATGTTCCAACATCTTTTGGAAATCCTTCCCAGAAGATTGGAGGCTGTTTTAGCAGAAAAGGGGTACCAACTCCATATTGGTGCCCGTGATTTTGGAATGAGTTTTTCGACGAGCAGGTGTCCACATATTTTTGGCCATGTAGTGTATCTGTGGTAAAAGAAATTCTAAACCTTTTAAAGATTACAAACGACTAGAGACTCAGACAACAACACAGACTCACAGTCCAGCAACAATACTGCTAACTCAAGAAAGACTGAGGAGAGGTCATGGAGAATGTTTGAGGCAGAATACATTTCTGAATACACTTTGTTTCTCTGCAAATGTACAGCATATTTTCCACATCTTTCTGCAAAGTTCAAGGGAAGTGGAAAATATGTGAAGTAACAGTAGGAGATAGTGGGCCAGGGTTAATTGAACCACCCCTTGTTTCTAGGAAACCATACACAAATTGAATCTTGTGACCAAATATTTAGGAAGATATCATGTGAAGGAACAAACCACATGGAAAAAATGGTAAGCAAGGTCCAAAGAACAAATTTCACAAAGTCAAATGAATGTATTGTGTTATAGGTGTCAACGGAGATACTTTTAAGATTGTTTTATACATCAGTTGGGGTCTCTATAAGCTACAATACGACAAACCCAAACCTAGCATGAAAGTCCATCTTTGTAGCTGTGTGGGTTGATATGGTCAAAATGTTTGCCTTGAGGTAAGTTGAGCCAATGGCCACCATACCCCATACAAATTATGATTATATTGTATTTTGTTATGCATAATATTCATAGTATTTTGCAATATGTCATGCATATGAACTCAAGATAGTGCATTTTATATTGATATGGAGCAGACGCCATTATGCCCTGTGTACAAACATAAAACAAGCAGGGGTCTATCCCCCTTGAGGTTCTTGAAAGAGCAGCCAAGGAAGTGAGAGAAGGGAAGAAGTCCATTGGAGCAGCAGCAAGGGATGAACAAATAGACTGAATGACACTGGAGAGGTACAGAAAACAAACATGTACCTGTTTGAAAGAGAGGCCAGGTCTTATCTGATGACATGGAGTCTGAGCTGTATAAAGAGAGGCTGTGATGAGTAGCAGAGGAACACCAGGTCTTATCTGATGACATGGAGTCTGAGCTGTATAAAGAGAGGCTGTGATGAGTAGCAGAGGAACACCAGGTCTTATCTGATGACATGGAGTCTGAGCTGTATAAAGAGAGGCTGTGATGAGTAGCAGAGGAACACCAGGTCTTATCTGATGACATGGAGTCTGAGCTGTATAAAGAGAGGCTGTGATGAGTAGCAGAGGAACACCAGGTCTTATCTGATGACATGGAGTCTGAGCTGTATAAAGTGAGGCTGTGATGAGTAGCAGAGGAACACCAGGTCTTATCTGATGACATGGAGTCTGAACTTGATAAACATATCAAGAATTTTGCGGACCAATTTAGTTGCCTCAAATGCAGAAAACGTACCTATTAATTGGCGCATAGAAACAACATCCCTGACCCAGACAGCTGCTCAGTAAATGTAATGGTGAGTGATATTGAACAGAGGTTTACAGTGCCTTCAGAAAGTATTCATACTCCTTGACTTATTCTACATTTTGTTGTTAAAGATTGAATTCAAAATGGATAAAATTGATTGTTTTCTCTCACCCATCTACACACGCTACCCAATAATGACAAAGTGAAAACATGTTTTTGGAAATGTTTGCAAATATCTCATTTACATAAGTATTGACACCCCTGAGTTACAATAACATTTGGCAGAGGTTACAGTTGTGAGTCTTTGTGGGTAAGTCTCTAAGAGACTTGGATTGTACAATATTTGCACATTATTCTTTAAAAAATTATGTCTAATTGGTTGTTGGTCATTGTTAGACAACCATCTTCAGGTCTTGCCATAGATTGTCATGCCAATTTAAGGCAAAACTGTAACTAGGCCACTCAGGAACATTCAATATCATCTTGGTAAGCAAATCCAGTGTAGATTTGGCCTTGTGTTTTAGGTTTTTGTCCTGCTGAAAGGATATTTGTCTCCCAGTGTCTGTTGGAAAGTAGACTGAACCAGGTTTTCCTTTAGGATTTTGCCTGTACTTAGCTCTATTCTGTTTATTTTTTACCTTTAAAAAATCCTTAGTACTTGCCGATAACAAGCATACCCATAACATGATGCAGCCATCACCATGCTTGAAAATATATAAAACTGTACTCAGTGATGTGTTGTGTTGGATTTGCTCCAAACATAATGCTTTGTATTCAGGACAGAAAGTACATTTCTTTGCCAACATTTTTTGCAGTTTTACTTTAGTGCCTTAATGCAAACAGGATGCATGTTTTGGAATATTTGTATTATGTACAGGCTTGCACCTTTTCACTCTGTCAGTTAGGTTAATACTGTGGAGTAACTACAATGTTGTTGATCCATCCTCAGTGTTCTCCTAACACAGCCATTAAACTCAGTTTCCTTCCTCTCCAGCAACTGAGTTAGGAAGAATGCCTGTATCTTTGTAGTGACTGGGTGTATTGATGCACCATCCAAAGTGCAATTAATAACTTCACCATGCTCAAAGGATATGCAATTTCTGCTTTATTTGTATTTTTACCCATCTACCAATGGGTGCACTTCTTTGGGAGGCATTGGAAAACCTCCCTGGTCTTTGTGGTTGAATATGTGTTATAAATTCACTGCTCGACTGAGGTAGTCATTCAAAAATCATGTTAAGCACTATTATTGCACACAAAGTGAGTCCGTGCATCTTATTATGTGACTTGTTAAGTACATTTTTAATCTTGAATTTACTGTTGAAGTCGGAAGTTTACATAAACCTTAACCAAAAACATTTAAACTCAGTTTTTCACAATTCCTGACATTTAATCCAAGTAAAAATTCCCTGTCTTAGGTCAGTTAGGATCCTCACTTTATTTTAAGAATGTGAAATGTCAGAGTAATAGTAGAGAGAATGATTTACTTCAGCTCTTATCACATTCCCAGTGGGTCAGAAGTTTACATGCACTCAATTAGTATTTGGTAGCATTGCCTTTAAATTGTTTAACTTGGGTCAAACGTGTCAGGTAGCCTTACACAAGCTTCCCACAATAGGTTGGGTGAATTTTGGCCCATTCCTTCTGACAGAGCTGGTGTAACTGAGTCAGGTTTGTAGGCCTCCTTGCTCACACATGCTTTTTCAGTTCTGCCCACAATTTTTCTATAGGATTGAGGTCAGGGCTTTGTGATGGTCACTCCAATACATTGACTTTGTTGTCCTTAAGCCATTTTGCCACAACTTTGGAAGTATGCTTGGGGTCATTGTCCATTTGGAAGACCCATTTGCAACCAAGCTTTAACTTCCACTTCCACAACTTAACTGATGTCTTGAGATGTTTCTTCAATATATCCACATCATTATTAGGACACAAGTCCTTCCTGCAGCAAAGCACCCCCACAACATGACTCTGCCACCCCCATGCTTCACGGTTGGGATGGTGTTCTTCGGCTTGCAAGCCTCCCCCTTTTTCCTCCATATGTTTTCAAAACTGTTATATTTACATGAATTCTGGTTATTTCCAGGGATACACAAAATCCTGAAATACATGTAGATATCTTTGTTAGAAATAATACTAAGTTTCCCTTGATGTAATGATGATAAATGTGAAACTCTCAACTTACCCCACTCTCCCATATTGTGTGAGAACTTTTTCCGCAGTTCCTGTTGATTTCCCAGGAATCGTAAGTGTGTCGTAAGTGTGTCTGCTTGGTAAAAGAAAACGTGGGCTGCTCTTTGAATAGTTGTTATTGTCGCAAGGTCACAAGTTGAGCTAGCTGTGCATAGACACCGCCCACATAAACACATCATTAAGAACCTGTAGAACCATAAAGGTGTGTGTGGAACTTTACTGACATCTTAGTCAACACCACTTCAAAAGGCTTGAACAGTGGAAGCCAACAAACCCTAGTCTCTGGAGAGATTGTAGGTGTGAAGGCATTTGTTTAAAGGTGCAGTGCAGTCAAAAACGCGATTTTCTTGCTTTATTAAATGATATTTCCACACCATGAGGTCGAAATAACTCTGTAAGAGGTTTAAAAATAAAATGCCTTGAGTTGCAGCCTGTTCAGGTGGGATGACATCACAATGTGATCAGATTATTCTGACCAATGACCAGTTATCTTTTATTTGTCTACATGTACGCCTACTTTAAAGAGGTAAGCAGGGTAGACTCTAGAGTCTATAGCTGATCCTGTCCGCCAATCAGGGCTTTGTACGTAAATATGTTAACGTTTGTATCAACATGCCCACACGATCAGAATGAGATTTTTGACGGAAAAAGGCTCAGGTAAAATAAATGATTAAAAATATATATTTGGAGATGGTTTCATGAAATAAACACACACAGTCAGACACATCATTGGACGCTGTTCGTGTCGGCTAATGGGGATCCTAATAAATCAAATCAAACGGTGATTTAAACATTCTAAAGACTACATGGCTCTAAGACATACCTGACCCGGCACAATTTATTATGTGGAAAAAGGTGCGTTAGTGCTGGGCTTGACCAGAAGCCAGCACACAGCAGCTCCGCAAGAGCAGACTTTTCTACAGTCTATTTGTGCGAGGTCACTTGAGAGATTTTGTTGTATTCCTGACATTTGTTTTTTTCATCTCCAGGTTCAACTTATACACTACAACCACGAGCTGTATACCAACTACACAGAGGCAGCGAAGAGCCCCAACGGACTGGTCATAGTGTCTATATTTATGAAGGTGCGTGTGACACTCTCACAACTCCAACCTTTGATCTCACTGTGTCAAACGTGCTTGAATTTGTATGTAAAATCTTCGTATGAACGATTTACATTTTTTTCCACCCGTGGATTTATTTGCAGGCTAATTAACTTGGCATCGAGTCACAGTATATCATCCCACCACGTACCAGTTTGACAGTGTGATTTTCCCTGTATGTATTAGCTAGCTAGCTAGCGCTACGTTACTACATGCTAATCTTTTTTTGACGGCATCCAAATGGTCCTTTGAGAAGGTCACCCTGCTCTCAATCCCGAAATAGATCCACTAGAGAACTAGTTATCCTGTGAGCTTAACATTGTGTTCCCTGTATATGTCAGGGGGGGTGTGAGGTTGTGAAATAGCTTTGTCTCTCTCTCGCTAGCTTTGTTATGTGGGCTTCTTGGGCTCGGCTCAAGGCTGTGGAATTTCTTGTATTCTTCGTGCTACAGACGTACTGCGTAGTTCAGATGCAACCCAATCAGCTAGCTACAGTAATTAGCTCCCTTGTGTCAATGGCTCGGTCTGTCAGTCACACAGGAGGACATGGAGACCCGAGTCAAGCATATTCCTCTCTGCTAACCACTTACAGATAGAAGAGCTACAATTTTCTGAATAAAATATGTGTTTGCTTTTGCTGCCTGAAAGTTATTTTAGTGGTCAATGTAGTGGTAGAAGTTCTAAAGTTATAATTTTGAGCACTCACCAAATGTAATTACATATTCAATTGTATACCCCCACACACACTCCCACCACTACAACAGACAGAGAGGTAGGCCATTGAAAGGGATATGATTAAGCACATCTCACACCCCCGTCCTCCCACTCATCATGAAATCAATCAACACTTCATTCTCATCCTCTCTAGTCCCTCAGCCTGGCCCTCAGTGGTAATGACTCCAAACTCCAGCCATCTTGAAGTAGCTTGCTTAACTAAGGCTCTCAGATCAGTTCCCGTCTCATTGTTAAAGTCGCTGAAGAGATGGGAAGTGAGGTAATTAGTGGTGTCCTTCACTATCTCAGGAACCTATTTCTCGGTATTGTGACTCATGCTTCCAGGGGACCATTAACACCTGCACACCCACCATGTTACCCTTTCAGTGACTCAGACTGCCAGTAAGTAAGGGCTTCCTTTGGGCATCAGTGTCCTGAGCCGCTATTCGAAATGACAATGGGGGGGATGTAACTGTGTGGGGTCCCCTGTGGAACAGACACACAATGGAGGAGGACATAGTGAGACTGTTGGACACTAAATGGAGTTTGAGTCACCTTTAGCCATATCTACTAGACTAGACAGTGTTTGTCTAGGATGTGAGTGTCACCTACGTTTCTTCTCTAGATGTCAAATTGACATATGTTGTTGAACAGTTCCTCTCTGTAGCTACTTTTAAGTTTACTTCACAATTGGGAGAGAACTTCCTAATTCCATTTTGCAGAATAACATGTCTGCATCCCCCTGGGTGATTTCTCCATTAAAAGTGATCAAAACATCTGAGAAGGAGAGAGGGTAGTGACAAGGGACATCCATTGCTTTTTAATCACTTAGCCTCCAAGACATCTTGACAGTCAGAGTTGTGAGGATGAGAATGGGACAGGAGGCTGAGGCTCGGGACTAAGGGGGATTTAAGGGAGCGTGTGGTGCATCTTTAACTGATTAGTGTGTTCCACGTCGACTCTGGACCCCTGAGTCTTTAGACAAAAGCGCTACAGGACAGCTAAAAGCAGCTCAGGCTCTTTAGAGTGGCTTTCTCTGGTGTTCAGGCTCTTTAAAGTGGCTTTCTCTGGTGTTCAGACTCTTTACAGTGGCTTTCTCTGGTGTTCAGGCTCTTTAGAGTGGCTTTCTCTGGTGTTCAGGCTCTTTACAGTGGCTTTCTCTGGTGTTCAGGCTCTTTAAAGTGGCTTTCTCTGGTGTTCAGGCTCTTTAAAGTGGCTCTCTCTGGTGTTCAGGCTCTTTAAAGTGGCTCTCTCTGGTGTTCAGGCTCTTTAAAGTGGCTCTCTCTGGTGTTCAGGCTCTTTAAAGTGGCTCTCTCTGGTGTTCAGGCTCTTTAAAGTGGCTCTCTCTGGTGTTCAGGCTCTTTAAAGTGTCTCTCTCTGGTGTTCAGGCTCTTTAAAGTGGCTCTCTCTGGTGTTCAGGCTCTTTAAAGTGGCTCTCTCTGGTGTTCAGGCTCTTTAAAGTGTCTCTCTCTGGTGTTCAGGCTCTTTAAAGTGGCTCTCTCTGGTGTTCAGGCTCTTTAAAGTGGCTCTCTCTGGTGTTCAGGCTCTTTAAAGTGGCTCTCTCTGGTGTTCAGGCTCTTTAAAGTGTCTCTCTCTCTGGTGTTCAGGTTCTTTAAAGTGTCTCTCTCTCTGGTGGTCAGAGAGATGGACTTGTGCAACTAGCATTATGCGAGTAAATCATGCATTGAAGTCAAGGGGAGATTTGCTGCATGCTTGCCTCAAGTTAAGATTTGGGCCTAAAGCGAATGCTGGTGTCATATTGTTAGTGCGTTTTGGTTCATTTTGTAATGCACCGCCGAGATTGTGGAATATGGAAGTAATTTGCGATGTGTGTGACTGGCTTTGATGTGACTGTCTCTGGGTGATTCTTTCTCTCCTCTCGTATTCCAGATTGCGGAGACTTCGAATGCATTCCTGAATCGAATGTTGAATAGAGACACCATCACAAGAATAACATATAAAAGTAAGTAGAAATGCCAATGTAGACTGTAGGGAGGAACACAGTGGAACAAGTCAAAGAGTAGCTGGAGAGACTGCAGTAGAGACAGCTAGGGCTGTTAGATGGCCATATTAGAATGGCACATGGCTTGCTCAGAGAAGAGAACAATTGGATTAATGGGGTTGAGGAGAGGCTGCGTAAACACAGTGACCCCCAGTGCATTGGAGGTCTCAGTGGCATCAATGAGCTGTCATAACCTCGCACGCACATACGCACACACAAACACAGCATCCAAATGGAATGATTAATGCCAACGTGGATTCCAGAGATGTGTGGTGGCGGAGAGGGACTAACAAGACTGCAGGGGTGAGGTGGTAACATAATAGAAACATGATTGATGTTCACAGATTAAGGATTGTCTTTTTTGTTTTTCTTTACCTTTCAGGGTATATATGTTCTACCTGTAGGGTAGGGGCTGGTGAGAATGCTGATGTTGTTCTAGTCTAGATAGATACACTCTGTGAAAGGAAAGTGAATAGCAGCTAAACTCCCAGTCTGAATAGAAGGAGCAGCTACTGTGACCTCTTCACAGCAAACGTAGTACCTTTTATTATAAACGGAAGCCGCAACAGATGACTACATATTGAGTGTGTTAGCGTAGTAGAGAGAGCGAGAGAGAACAAGAGACGGAGAGAGAAAGAGAGAATGATGGAGAGAGGGATAGATAGGGACAGAGAGAAAGAGAGATGCAGAAATTCTACACACTAAAAAATGCTGGGTTAAAAACAACACAATTTGGGTAAATATTGGACAGAACACACGTTGGGTGATTTTGACACTCAAAAAAACATTGTTTTCTTTCAATTGAGTTGTTGATGCTGGGTTAGTGAGCTATGATCTACCGGTTCAGATCAGAAGACTGGAGGTGTGGTTTAGCAGGGGCATGGCTTTTAGAGAGTTATTTTTGCAAACCCGTGATAGTAAATGTAAATTCTGGTTAATCTAATCTGTTGTATTGTCAACATATGTTGAGTTTGGGAACTGATGCTTTTGTAGCTTTAATAGGGTTTAGACAAGTGTATGAGTATCTTTTAAGTGCCTATGCATATCCCACTGTTGGGCTAGTTAACACTTTCTTATAATAACATGATGAACATGAATGACATACAGTGGGGCAAAAAAGTATTTAGTCATTCACCCAATTGTGCAAGTTCTCCCAGTTAAAAAGATGAGAGAGGCCTGTAATTTTCATCATAGGTACACTTCACATCGATGGCTCTGAACGAACTTTATTTGACTCTTTGCAAACTGGAATCCATTTATCCGGAGGCTGCATTCATTGTAGCTGGGGATTTTAACAAGGCTAATCTGAAAACAAGACTCCCTAAATGTTATCAGCATATCGATTGCGCAACCAGGGCTGGAAAAACCTTGGATCACTGCTATTCTAACTTCCGCGACGCATATAAGGCCCTGCCCCGCCCTCCTTTCGGAAAAGCTGACCACGACTCCATTTTGTTGATCCCTACCTACAGACAGAAACTAAAACAAGCAGCTCCCGCGCTGAGGTCTGTTCAACGCTGGTCCGACCAATCTGATTCCACACTCCAAAACTGCTTCCATCACGTGGACTGGGATATGTTTCGTATTGCGTCAGACAACAACATTGACGAATACGCTGATTCTGTGAGCGAGTTCATTAGAACGTGCGTTGAAGATGTCGTTCCCATAGCAATGATTAAAACATTCCCAAACCAGAGACCGTGGATTGATGGCAGCATTCGTGTGAAACTGAAAGCCCAAACCACTGCTTTTAATCAGGGCAAGGTGACCGGAAACATGACCGAATACAAACAGTGTAACTATTCCCTCCGCAAGACAATCAAACAAGCTAAGCGTCAGTATAGAGACAAAGTAGAATCTCAATTCAACGGCTCAGACACAAGAGGTATGTGGTAGGGTCTACAGTCAATCACGGATTACAAAAAGAAAACCAGCCCAGTCACGGACCAGGATGTCTTGCTCCCAGGCAGACTAAATAACTTTTTTGCCCGCTTTGAGGACAATACAGTGCCACTGACACGGCCCGCAACTAAAACATGCAGACTCTCCTTCACTGCAGCCGACGTGAGGAAAACATTTAAACGTGTCAACCCTCGCAAGGCTGCAGGCCCAGACGGCATCCCCAGCCGCGCCCTCAGAGCATGCGCAGACCAGCTGGCTGGTGTGTTTACGGACATATTCAATCAATCCCTATCCCAGTCTGTTGTTCCCACATGCTTCAAGAGGGCCACCATTGTTCCTGTTCCAAGAAAGCTAAGGTAACTGAGCTAAACGACTACCGCCCCCGTAGCACTCACTTCCGTCATCATGAAGTGCTTTGAGAGACTAGTCAAGGACCATATCACCTCCACCCTACCTGACACCCTAGACCCACTCCAATTTGCTTACCGCCCAAATAGGTCCACAGACCATGCAATCTCAACCACACTGCACACTGCCCTAACCCATCTGGACAAGAGGAATACCTATGTGAGAATGCTGTTCATCGACTACAGCTCGGCATTTAACACCATAGTGCCCTCCAAGCTCGTCATCAAGCTCGAGACCCTGGGTCTCGACCCCGCCCTGTGCAACTGGGTACTAGACTTCCTGACGGGCCGCCCCCAGGTGGTGAGGGTAGGCAACAACATTTCCACCTTGCTGATCCTCAACACTGGGGCCCCACAAGGGTGCGTTCTGAGCCCTCTCCTGTACTCCCTGTTCACCCACGACTGCGTGGCCACGCACGCCTCCAACTCAATCATCAAGTTTGCAGACGACACAACAGTGGTAGGCTTGATGACCAACAACGACGAGACGGCCTACAGGGAGGAGGTGAGGGCCCTCGGAGTGTGGTGTCAGGAAAATAACCTCACACTCAACGTCAACAAAACTAAGGAGATGATTGTGGACTTCAGGAAACAGCAGAGGGAACACCCCCCTATCCACATCGATGGAACAGTAGTGGAGAGGGTAGTAAGTTTTAAGTTCCTCGGCGTACACATCACAGACAAACTGAATTGGTCCACCCACACAGACAGCATCGTGAAGAAGGCGCAGCAGCGCCTCTTCAACCTCAGGAGGCTGAAGAAATTCGGCTTGTCACCTAAAGCACTCACAAACTTCTACAGATGCACAATCGAGAGCATCCTGTCGGGCTGTATCACCGCCTGGTACGGCAACTGCTCCGCCCACAACCGTAAGGCTCTCCAGAGGGTAGTGAGGTCTGCACAACGCATCACCGGGGGCAAACTACCTACCCTCCAGGACACCTACACCACCCAATGTCACAGGAAGGCCATAAAGATCATCAAGGACAACAACCACCCGAGCCACTGCCTGTTCACCCCGCTATCATCCAGAAGGCGAGGTCAGTACAGGTGCATCAAAGCTGGGACCGAGAGACTGAAAAACAGCTTCTATCTCAAGGCCATCAGACTGCTAAACAGCCACCACTAACGTTGAGTGGCTGCTGCCAACACACTGACTCAACTCCAGCCACTTTAATAATGAGAATTGATGGGAAATGATGTAAAATATATCACTAGCCACTTTAAACAATGCTACCTAATATAATGTTACATACCCTACATTATTCATCTCATATGTACAGTGCCTTGCGAAAGTATTCGGCCCCCTTGAACTTTGCGATCTTTTGCCACATTTCAGGCTTCAAACATAAAGATATAAAACTGTATTTTTTTGTGAAGAATCAACAACAAGTGGGACACAATCGTGAAGTGGAACAACATTTATTGGATATTTCAAACTTTTTTAACAACTCAAAAACTGAAAAATTGGGCGTGCAAAATTATTCAGCCCCTTTACTTTCAGTGCAGCAAACTCTCTCCAGAAGTTCAGTGAGGATCTCTGAATGATCCAATGTTGACCTAAATGACTAATGATGATAAATACAATCCACCTGTGTGTAATCAAGTCTCCGTATAAATGCACCTGCACTGTGATAGTCTCAGAGGTCCGTTAAAAGCGCAGAGAGCATCATGAAGAACAAGGAACACACCAGGCAGGTCCGAGATACTGTTGTGAAGAAGTTTAAAGCCGGATTTGGATACAAAAAGATTTCCCAAGCTTTAAACATCCCAAGGAGCACTGTGCAAGCAATAATATTGAAATGGAAGGAGTATCAGACCACTGCAAATCTACCAAGACCTGGCCGTCCCTCTAAACTTTCAGCTCATACAAGGAGAAGACTGATCAGAGATGCAGCCAAGAGGCCCATGATCACTCTGGATGAACTGCAGAGATCTACAGCTGAGGTGGGAGACTCTGTCCATAGGACAACAACAACAATATTGCACAAATCTGGCCTTTATGGAAGAGTGGCAAGAAGAAAGCCATTTCTTAAAGATATCCATAAAAAGTGTCGTTTAAAGTTTGCCACAAGCCACCTGGGAGACACACCAAACATGTGGAAGAAGGTGCTCTGGTCAGATGAAACCAAAATTGAACTTTTTGGCAACAATGCAAAACGTTATGTTTGGCGTAAAAGCAACACAGCTCATCACACCATCCCCACTGTCAAACATGGTGGTGGCAGCATCATGGTTTGGGCCTGCTTTTCTTCAGCAGGGACAGGGAAGATGGTTCAAATTGATGGGAAGATGGATGGAGCCAAATACAGGACCATTCTGGAAGAAAACCTGATGGAGTCTGCAAAAGACCTGAGACTGGGACAGAGATTTGTCTTCCAACAAGACAATGATCCAAAACATAAAGCAAAATCTACAATGGAATGGTTCAAAAATAAACATATCCAGGTTTTAGAATGGCCAAGTCAAAGTCCAGACCTGAATCCAATCGAGAATCTGTGGAAAGAACTGAAAACTGCTGTTCACAAATGCTCTCCATCCAACCTCACTGAGCTCGAGCTGTTTTGCAAGGAGGAATGGGAAAAAATGTCAGTCTCTCGATGTGCAAAACTGATAGAGACATACCCCAAGCGACTTACAGCTGTAATCGCAGCAAAAGGTGGCGCTACAAAGTATTAACTTAAGGGGGCTGAATCATTTTGCTCGCCCAATTTTTCAGTTTTTGATTTGTTAAAAAAGTTTGAAATATCCAATAAATGTCGTTCCACTTCATGATTGTGTCCCACTTGTTGTTGATTCTTCACAAAAAAATACAGTTTTATATCTTTATGTTTGAAGCCTGAAATGTGGCAAAAGGTCGCAAAGTTCAAGGGGGCTGAATACTTTCGCAAGGCACTGTATATGTATATACTGTACTCTATATCATCTACTGCATCTTTATGTAATACATGTATCACTAGCCACTTTAACTATGCCACTTTGTTTACATACTCATCTCATATGTATATACTGCACTCAATACCATCTACTGTATCTTGCCCATGCCGCTCTGTACCATCACTCATTCATATATCTTTATGTACATATTCTTTATCCCCTTACACTACCCTTAGTAGTTTTGGAATTGTTAGCTAGATTACTTGTTGGTTATTACTGCATTGTCAGAACTAGAAGCACAAGCATGTCGCTACACTCGCATTAACATTTGCTAACCATGTGTATGTGACAAATAACATTTTTATTTGATTTGATTTGAACTATGACAGACAAAATGAGAAGAAAAAAAATCCAGAAAATCACATTGTAGAAATTTTGTATGAATTTATTTGCAAATTATGGTGGAAAATAAGTATTTGGTCAATAACAAAAGTTTATCTCAATACTTTGTTATATACCCTTTGTTGGCAATGACAGAGGACAAACGTTTTCTGTAAGTCTTCACAAGGTTTTCACACACTGTTGCTGGTATTTTGGCCCATTCCTCCATAAAGATCTCCTCTAGAGCAGTGATATTTTGGGGCTGTTGCTGGGCAGCACGGACTTTCAACTCCCTCCAAAGATTTTCTATGGGGTTGAGATCTGGAGACTGGCTAGGCCACTTACGAAGCCACTCCTTCGTTGCCCGAGCGGTGTGTTTGGGATCATTGTCATGCTGAAAGACCCAGCCACGTTTCATCTTCAATGCCCTTGCTGATGAAAGGAGGTTTTCACTCAAAATCTCACGATACATGGCCCCATTCATTCTTTCCTTTACACGGATCAGTCGTCCTGGTCCCTTTGCAGAAAAACAGCCCCAAAGCATGATGTTTCCACCCCCATGCTTCACAGTAGGTATGGTGTTCTTTGGATGCAACTCAGCATTCTTTGTCCTCCAAACAAGACGAGTTGAGTTTTTACCAAAAAGTTATATTTTGGTTTCATCTGACCATATGACATTCTCCCAATCTTCTTCTGGATCATCCAAATGCTCTCTAGCAAACTTCAGACGGGCCTGGACATGTACTGGCTTAAGCAGGGGGACACGTCTGGCACTGCAGGATTTGAGTCACTGGCGGCGTAGTGTGTTACTGATAGTAGGCTTTGTTACTTTGGTCCCAGCTCTCTGCAGGTCATTTACTAGGTCCCCCCATGTGGTTCTGGGATTTTTGCTCACCGTTCTTGTGATCATTTTGACCCCACGGGGTGAGATCTTGCGTGGAGCCCCAGATCGAGGGAGATTATCAGTGGTCTTGTATGTCTTCCATTTCCTAATAATTGTTCCCACAGTTGATTTCTTCAAACCAAGCTGCTTACCTATTGCAGATTCAGTCTTCCCAGCCTGGTGCAGGTCTACAGTTTTGTTTCTGGTGTCCTTTGACAGCTCTTTGGTCTTGGCCATAGTGGAGTTTGGAGTGTGACTGTTTGAGGTTGTGGACAGGTTTCTTTTATACTGATAACAAGTTCAAACAGGTGCCATTAATACAGCTAACGAGTGGAGGACAGAGGAGCCTCTTAAAGAAGAAGTTACAGGTCTGTGAGAGCCAGAAATCTTGCTTGTTTGTAGGTGACCAAATACTTATTTTCCACCATAATTTGCAAATAAATTCATTAAAAATCCTACAATGTGATTTTCTTCTCATTTTGTCTGTCAGTTGAAGTGTACCTATGATGAAAATTACAGGCCTCTCTCATCTTTTTAAGTGGGAAAACTTGCACAATTGGTGGCTGACTAAATACTGTTTTGCCCCACTGTATATGCTCACGTGTTGCCAAAAATAACTATCTGGAAGCCACACCCCCATATGCAAGCGGTCATCAAGGCAAAGGGTGGCTACTTTGAAGAATATCAAATATTAAATATATTTTTTAGTTACTAAATGAAGAGGGCACGACAAAACTGATTCCCTCTAAGGAGACTGAAAAGATTTAGCATGGGTCCTCAGATCCTCAAAAGGTTTTACAGCTGCAGCGTCGATGGTTGCATCACTGCCTGGTACGGAAGGCCGCAAGGCCGGCCGCAAGGCACTACAGAGGATAGTGCGTTCTGCCCAGTACATCACTGAACTACGCTGCCTGCCATCCAGGACCTCTACACCAGGCAGTGTCAGAGGAAGGCCCTAAAAATTGTCAAAGACCCCAGCCACCCAAGTCAAAGACTGTTCTCTCTGCCACAATCGGTACTGGAGTGCGAAGTCTAGGACTAAAAGGCTTCTCAACAACTTTTTTTTGAACAGGTAGTCAAATGGCTACCCGGACTATTTGCATTGTGTCCTGCCACTCCCCACACCAGCTAAACTAACCGGTGCCAGTACCACCTGTATATAGCCTCGCTACTGTTATTTTCACAGTCATTTTACTTTTTTTTATATTCTGTATCTATGGTTTACCTAATACCAATTTTTTACTATAAAGGTGCAGTGTTGGTTAGGGCTTGTAAGTAAGCATAGTGTAACAGTTGTTAAAGTACTATGTGAATTTCACCAGGTTCATATATCAATATGTTGTGTTGATTTGTTATGCATGCCTGCATCCTGGGAGAAGCGGAGTGTGTACTTACGTTGTGCCCGGCGTGCTCGTGCTCAAATCATTTTGATGCACTGAGAGAGGTAGTCACGCTTTTTCTGTCTTCAGAAAAGTTTGATTATTTTAAGTACAAAGTCATACACACAGTGTTTTGTTCATGAATAATGATGTATATTTAGAGGTTACTCATAAGTGGATGGTATAGTTAAGATGCACTTGTAATTGTACTTTTTAGGGTGATATCAACATTCTGAATTCAACATGTGGTTAATAGCTAGCTAAGGTATTAGCAGGCTATTGTATGTGTCACCGATGGCTAGCTCCTCGAATGATCCCAGTCCCTCCTATTGTGCATCTGTTGTAGAAAGAGGTGACGATTCTCAGAACATATGTGCCCTACAAATATTTTATTTCCTTTTGGATGCAGATGCAGGATGCAGAGAGTGAGTTCTGCTTAATTAAAACTACCTGATCTCCAAAGTCCACGTCTATAGTCTCAATCAACCAGACACAACGCAGAGTTACAGCCGTGCAGTATAGCACCGGCTACAATAGCACTGTAAGGTCTTGTCATGACATGGCCCTTTCTGGGTATAGATTGTGGCATCCCCCTCTCTCCCTCTCTCTCCTGCACCCAGGTTATGTTATCTCAGGTCATAAATTCCTGGAGTAGACTCTCTCCCCCTGGCCATGCAGAAAGAGAGACACATAGAGAGATCAAAGGATTTCACATGGCGAACTCCTAAATCCCCAAATGGGGATTTGATACAAAAGGTCCACTTGTGAGAAGGTGGGAATGGTCTGTGGACACTTAAGGGATGGGTATGAAGAGTGTGTTTCATTTGGTGACCTCAAAGAGGACAAGAAACACATAACTAGATCTCTGAATATGTACATTTCTCAATTATGGGGTTTGCATCTAATTCTTGTATAAAATGAATGAGTAAAGATTCAACTATTTGTGAAATGATGTAAGGTGATGTTAAACCTATAATGAAAAAGAATTGTATTCCCTTTAAAGTTTAACCAAGTCATTGGCCCGCCCCCATGAGCACAGACATGAGCTTGCATCATGGAACAGCCCTTTTCTACTGTTACGAATAAAAACCCCTGCTGAGGAAATCCTCTTCAGACCACAAAAACCCCAGCGTAAGCTAAGGTGCAGTGGTTGTTCAATTCCTAGCCATACCACGTGGAGCATTGGCTACACGGGAGGAAATGGTTCAACTCTGAGACTATCGATCCCAACAGAGTAAGGGCAAATCTTAGATACTAATTACTAGTCTGCAGCTAGAAATGATGTCAACCTGGGATGCGAAGACTGACAACCACCGAAACATCTATTCTATGAGATGATTTCTGAATGGTACTCTGAAGTATCCATTCTAACCACGAACGATGATCGTCAGGGAGGCAGAGAGAGAGAGACGCTCAGAAAAACTCTCCAGCAGACATACGGACGATTCCAACAGAGATCACGACGACACACTGAGCTTAAATTTAATTGCAATTATTCCTGAATGAGTGAGCGTTCATGTGCAAAGGATTAACATTTCAATTAATATAATTATCAACTGTGTAGTGACTCATTTTGTCTTTCCCGCCCTTTTCAGTCCACACCCACTTCCCTTTGTCCACCAAGCCATCATATTGGCTTAGCCCACTAGGGAACCTCCAATATTCATTCCTTGTTACCATATCTACTGTGTTGTTTGTTTATGCATTTCTGTGATTATTTAGTTCGTTAGTAAATACATTATTAAGATAATTGGTGTATGGATGATTCATAGTAAAGGCTGGATTCGTGCAGATAACCAACAATTTACGGTGTTTGGAATGAGACTAACGTGAGGTAAAGAATAATTAATTAATTAGAAGACTAATTGATCAGATATTAAAATATTTGAAGAGTTATATTAAGAAAATTATAACTTTGTAATCTGAAGATTTTCCTTGGTGCCCCGACTTCCTAGTTAATTACATTTACATGATTTGTTTAATTACTTAATAATAATTACAGAGAATTGATTTGATAAAATAACAGTCTTCACAAATGATGCCGAAGACACGACAGTCTACACCTGTTGAATTCGGTGCACGTGACGAATAAACTTTGATTTGATTTGATTTGATGTGTTATTTCATAGTTTTGATGTCTCCACTATTATTCTACAATGTAAAACATTTTAAAAATTAAGAAAAACCCTGGAATGAGTATGTGTTCCAACTTTTGACTAGTACTGTATATGGAAGGGGTTGAGAGCAGCTTTAGGATGGGACTGGATGGTGTTCAGAGATAGATGGGAGGGGCTGAGAGTAGCTTTAGGATGGGACTGGATGGTGTTCAGAGATAGATGGGAGGGGTTGAGAGTAGCTTTAGGATGGGACTGGATGGTGTTCAGAGATAGATGGGAGGGGTTGAGAGTAGCTTTAGGATGGGACTGGATGGTGTTCAGAGATAGATGGGAGGGGTTGAGAGTAGCTTTATGATGGGACTAAAAACAAACAAAAGATAACTATTGTCAAATATACTGTGTCTTTAAAATGTATATAGTACGTATAAACTGGAAGTAGAAGACTAATTGTTGTTGTCTATTAGTTTAGACCAATTAGGGGATGGATGAAAAACAAGGGGGGTTGTAAAGCAGTCTGCTAAACCAACAGCCTGTCGTGTAGTCTGCTGTACCAACAGCCTGTCGTGTAGTCTGCTGTACCAACAGCCTGTCGTGTAGTCTGCTGTACCAACAGCCTGTCGTGTAGTCTGCTAAACCAACAGCCTGTCGTGTAGTCTGCTATACCAACAGCCTGTCGTGTAGTCTGCTATACCAACAACCTGTCGTGTAGTCTGCTGTACCAACAGCCTGTCGTGTAGTCTGCTAAACCAACAGCATGTCGTGTAGTCTGCTGTACCAACAACCTGTCGTGTAGTCTGCTGTACCAACAGCCTGTCGTGTAGTCTGCTATACCAACAACCTGTCGTGTAGTCTGCTATACCAACAGCATGTCGTGTAGTCTGCTATACCAACAGCCTGTCGTGTAGTCTGCTATACCAACAGCATGTCGTGTACTCTGCTATACCAACAGCCTGTCGTGTAGTCTGCTATACAAACAGCCTGTCGTGTAGTCTGCTATACCAACAGCCTGTCGTGTAGTCTGCTATACAAACAGCCTGTCGTGTAGTCTGCTATACCAACAGCCTGTCGTGTAGTCTGCTATACCAACAACCTGTCGTGTAGTCTGCTATACCAACAGCATGTTGTGTACTCTGCTATACAAACAGCCTATCGTGTAGTCTGCTATACCAACAGCCTGTCGTGTAGTCTGCTATAACAACAGCCTGTCAAGCAGTCTGAGAAATACCAGCTTAATGTGAAATTAGTAATTTGCAAAACGTCTACATGCAAATGATGAACACACCGGTTAGAGTGGATGTAATACATTTTGAGACAGTAAGACAAATGTATCATGGATATTCTAAACTAAATATTAGCTTGAGAGGACATGAAATGTGATTAAGATAAGCTTGTAATGCAGCGTTCTACAATACTGGAACTAGGGACCCACAGGGGAAGCAGGGTTTTGTTCCAGCCAAGCACAAACGCATCTATTTCACCTAGCAAGTGCTTGTGTTGGAGCTGAGCTAGGACACAAGCATGCACACTCTGTAGCTCTCCAGGACCAGGACTCAAGAACTCTGCTATAATAGAATATTAAAATGTAATATTGAAACCTGTCTATCTTGTCCATCTTCTCCAGATGATGCATATTTGCTGATGGGCCTGAACATCGAGGAGATTTACCCAGAAACCTCTAGTTTTATCACATATGACGGGTCGATGACCATCCCGCCTTGCTTTGAGACGGCCACATGGATCCTGATGAATAAGCCAGTGTACATCACACAAATGCAGGTCTGTCTCTACAGTAGCGTCTTACTGCTTAGTTACATAAGACTGTCAAACAGCAATTATGTTCCTCTACATGGATTGTTCTCCCATTCATACTGAAATAATGCCTTTTCTTCACTTCTGATCCCCTCTCATCTCTGCTTTCCTAACCTCTCTCGTTCCATCCCTTCATTTACATACTCTACCTTTCCATCTTCTTTGTTCATGGACCTCCCTTCCCTCACCTCTCCTTCTCTCTCCTCTCCAGATGCACTCCTTACGACTGTTGAGTCAGAACCAGCCGTCTCAGATCTTCCTGAGTATGAGCGACAACGTTCGCCCGGTCCAACCTCTGAACAACCGCTGTATCCGGACCAACATCAACTTCAGCATGCAGGGCAAAGACTGTCCCAACAACAGGGCCCAGAAGCTCCAGTACCGAGGTAAACACAGCTCCAATCCACCCGCCACCACCATTTTGTTGGCGATTTATTTAAACAAGGTCTGACTAGCAGACATATACAAAATGGTGGTGAAGGAGACATGGACATTTACGTTGGTTGTTTTCTATGTGTCTGCTTGTGTCCCTCATAAAGCAAAATGCTGCCTAAAACATAGTCTTATCAGCTTTGTAAAATATAGCCTTAACGATTATAGATTTTTAAAAAAAAAATTTAAAAAAAAGAGTGATTGTATATTACTTATCGTGATATTATAGCAATATTTCCAAACGGCGTCTGAGAGTGTGGGCCAAACTACTTCATAACTACAAAGCCAACTCAGCATCTCAGTGTGATTCGGGGACTCTGCATGCGGTCTGTTTATCATCTCCTCTCCTCTGTTTCAGCCAATATATCTGGGCAACTGCTGCACAAAATGTGAATTTTACCCCTGAAGCGTATATACAGTGAGGGCAAGAGGTAAACCCCCATTATTCATTGTATTCTTCTTCCAGGATCTACTGTACTGTAGCCAGACTGTTCTGTTATCTTATCCTCTCGCTCTCCGATGAAATTCTTATTCTGTGCAGCAGTTGTTGAGAGATTGAAACACACACACACACACACACACACTCACACACACACACACACACACACACACACACACACACACACACACACAGAGAGAGAGAGAGAGAGACAGACAGACACAGACACACACACAGACAGACACACAGACACACACACACACACACACACAGACAGACAGACACAAGCACAAACACAGCGAGACACACACACACAGAGACAGACAGACACACACACACGGACGCACACGAGAATGTGTGCACCCACACATAATCAGGCTTACAGCCACACACACACATACATACACATTTTACACACACACTTTTACCCCCCCCCCCCCCACACACACACACACACACACACACACACATACACACACAGTATGTGGTACTCTACGTCTCCAACCAGCCCCTAGAGAGTAAACAGAAGCAGCACAATAGCAGCAGAGTTGTCTCTTGTCTTTAATTACACTAGTTGTACTTGTTAATCTAAGGTTAAACCTTGAAGGCAGAGGAATGTCAGCCCCCTCATAGCTAGGTGTCAGTGGGCTAATTGAATGGGAAATGTATATTGGGATGCTAACAGAATGCTAACTAACAGATGCTGTAGAAATGTTGTCATTTAGCGTACATTGCTAATATTAACATGGAACACCACAGCACCATATCGCTATGCTCAATGCATTCTGTCTGAATCCTAACAATGTATTGCCATGTTAAAATGAATGTTATAGATTCTGCAGGATAGAAAGGGCCTCCATGCTAGACGTGCCTGTGCAAGGGAAAGAAGGGAGTGTTCTTCTCACCCTGTCCCTCTCCTCTCTTCCAGTGAATGAGTGGCTGCTAAAGTAGTCTCTCTTGGGTGAGCACAGAAACAAGACACAATGGCAGAGACAGGAGGGGGATATGAGAGAGAGAGAGAGACAGAGAGAGAAGGAAGGAAGGAAGGAAAGAAAGAAGGAAGGAAGAAAACAACTGGAAACCGCACCAAGGCTGCATCTCATCTAAGATTATTTCATGTAAAAAGAGAAAAAAAAGAAACTGAACATTATCAAGTAAAAGACTTTGTGTTGCTTTGCAAAGAGACGACTACTTTTCATACGTACATTGAGAACTATTTGAATTCCAACACATACTAACTGACACATCCAGTACAAATATATCTATTACGAAACCTGTTTTGATACTGATACTTTTTTGGGAGATAACAAAATGTTTAAAACGTACAAAAACACTGAAGCATTTATTTCATACAGCCTCTTCTTCACACGGACTGAGTAAGACTGATTGGGACTTTTAGCCTTTGTACATAGACACCTTGCTACCAATGAGATCTTAAGGACTTAGTGGTTTAGACAGAGAAGGTCTTCAAGGCTCATAGGCTGTGTCGTCATCAAGGCTCATATCGTCATCACCGTCACTTACAAGGCATGCCGACTGCAACAACCCAAGAGAGCTAGACCTTACAGTCTTGCCTTGTAATAGTAGGTCATTATGAAAGGAACAACGGGAAAGAATCTTCTGTCTAACTGATGAACCGATGAGTGTCTTGGCCTTTGTTGTATATAGTATAATTATCAGTACTGATGAACAACTGAATATGTAAAGAAAAATACAAATAAACATTTTAAAAGATATATTAAGAGGATAAAAAAAGATGAGTATTTTAAAGGCCCAGTGCAGTCAAAAATGTGATTTCTTGTGTTTTATATTTCCACACTATGAGGTTGGAATAATACTGTGAAATTGTGAAAATGATGATAATGCCCTTTTAGTGTAAGAGCTGTTTGAAAAGACCACCTGAAATTTCAGCCTGTTTTGGTGGGATGGAGTTTTGGCCTTCCTGGTGACATCACCATGCAGTAAATTAGTTAATACACCAAAAGAGTTCCAAACCTCTCAGACAATAACAGATAATTGTCTGTTTTTCCCCTCCCCAATCAGACCAATCCCAGACAGGTCTAGCAAAATTCTTGCTTGAGAAATTGCCCTTTGCTAAGAAGCTATTTTTTGTTTATTTTTGGCCATTTTAATTGAAAATAAATCACAGTAAGCTACTTAATTGTTATCCAGAAATGATTTGATATTGAGATTAACACCGGCTACAATGGGCCTTCAAACGCTTGGTTCACTTTGAATTGTGGAAGCAGTTCTGAGCTGAAGCCTGTTTTATTGCTTACAATGGTCTTACACTGTGTTTGAGTAATGTTATCAGCCCAATAAATGTGTCTGGAAAGTTCACTTTGGAAAATATGCTTCACTTTACACTGTTGTTTCTATGTATATGGTTTTGTGCTAAGTTATTGAATGAAGTTAGCGTGGTGAGCTGTACACGTTGGTGAGTGAGCAGACAGGTCTCAACCACAGCAAGACGCTATATGTCACCCACTGGAGAATCCTCAGAGGATTTCATAAAAATAAATAAGTTATCCTTTTTAGGTAAAACTATACTAAATATATTCACATCACAAAATAAGTAATTCAAACACATTGTTTGGCAATGTGCAGCACTCTGTAGGGAAGCACCGTGGTGTTACCGGAGGACAGCTAGCTTCCGTCCTCCTCTGGGTACATTGATTCAATACAAAACCTATGAGGCTCATGGTTCTCACACCTTCCATAGACTTCCACAGTAATTATAAAAGCTTCCATAGGACATCCTCCAACCTATCAGAGCTCCTACAGCATGAACTGACATGTTGTCCAACCAATGAAAAGATCAGAGAATTAATCTAGTATTGAAAGCATACGCTACAGATAACTATCACTGCAGTGTATAAAATGTGGTGAGTGGTTGACTCAAAGAGAGAGAAAGACAAAAGTTGAACCATTTCGAACTATTTCTTTTAAAACTGAAGGAGTGACGAGATAGAGAGCTAGCTATATATATTTTTTAATTACTTTAAATGTTATTTACATAGGTAGCAAAGGCAGTTAGATAGTTTAGCCTACTCAAACAGAGAGGGATACCATGTTAGCTAGCTGGCTGTGACTATCCAAAACTGGAACTCTTCCAAGTCATGGTAACTAATTAGTTTAGTTTTTCTAATTTATTGCCTACAGGGGCCCCCCGGTGTAACTGCTATTTGCTTACTGACTGTACTGCGTGATTGTAGCAGGTTTACTAGCTAACGTGTTAGTTCCATTAGCTACGGTATGTTGACTATGACGTTACTTTAGCTAAAATGGTGACAACGATGTAGGCTGTGTGTAGCTGCATGATAGGAAGGTTTGGCTTGGAACGTTTTTTTTCCTCCTGGTCACAGACAGCTGATGTGTTGTGCATTGAAGTCTGCAAGTGAAGGGAAGAGGGGAGAGAAGGAAAAGGCGTATGCGAGAAGGAATACAACAAGCTGTTTGTATCTTGTTATGAAAGTGAACTGTTTGCTTGTGATCAGGGATGGATCCATTCCTGCCGATTCTGTTGATTCTGTTGGAATTCAAATTTAAACGGAAGAAAGCGGAATGGAACGGGTATAAACATACCTGAATTTGTCCATTTGAACTAATGATTACACCCTAGATCAGCTAGATACAGGCAGGAATGTGCAAGGCGGTATTGAATATGTCATGGTCTGTCTGTCACCTCAAATCTTTCTCTGGACCTGTGTGAACCTACGTTTTAATCGTTCGTTCATAGACTACGTTGTAGCAACCTCATGATGGTTATAGGGGAAATTCGAGTATCATGTGACTATTAGGCTAAATCTATCAATGTTGCATTGAACTGGGTGAATGGAATATGAATGTCAGTCATCCAATGTGGTGTAAAAGAAATAAGGCCACGCTCATAAAAAAAAAATCTTCCTCACTCATCTCAAAGGGCACCGACCGCCATATGATGTTAGTATCACCTCCTTGATGTCTCACGCATGGTACAAGGTACCAGATACCTATCACATAGAAAACGATATGTAAAATAGATTGACCATGCCTGAGAATGGGTGAAGCTGAAAGGTTTTATTCAAAGAGGCATGGAAGCATTGAGGGATAATCAGGATGACACAATTCCACCAATTCTTTCAATATTCCATATAAGAGTCAAACCATTAAAAATGTGCTGAGACTAATTTCCCCTGTACATTCAACATTATCATGTTTGTGTTCTTAGATAATGGTCGTTTTTGAGTTAGTGAGGGGATTGAACCGTTTGTTTGTGGATAAACCTTGGGTGCCTCGATGGTTGGTAGCTTAAGGCTAGTAACATACAGAGAACATGAGAGAAAATGCAATTGTAGAATCAACCTGACAATAACTTTAACAATTGACAATGGCAACCGAAGATAGTGTAATTGCCATTAGATCACTTTTTATCATATTGTCTTCAAGTATTCAATCGGTCCTCAATCAACGCAAAGGACTTTACGTGCGATAGCAGAAAATAAAATCAGAGTATGTTGGCGAAATCCCTTTACGCTCGCACTCTGTGTGGATGGTGTTGGACTCCTCTGCCATCTTAGGCTACTCCACCTGTAGCAATTCTCATGCAGACAAAGGTACAGCTACTGTCACACTTGATGTCATCGAAGCCCTCAGCCCCTGTAGAGGACAATGTCCATGTTAGTCTCGGTGGAAGGCAACAGAATAATGACAACAGCGCTTCAATCAATGCGACAAATATGGAAAATTACAAATATCATATGATATGTTACTGTGAAGTTTGACCGTGTTTATGCACTTCTTACTATGCATTTGATTGTTCAGTCCTTCATACAGGGTCCCTATGCTTCAGGCCAGGCTTCAAACAGAACTGCATTGTAGCACGCTTGACATTTAAAGGTAATTTCCAATTGAGCAGACATCTGCAGTGTTTACCTTGAATGCGATCTCCGTGAATGCGGGAACGGTGCCTTTAAAAGGCGCGTTGTCGATACGGATTGGGATCCCGGCATAATGCGATCTCCGTGAATGCGTGAACGGTGCCTTTAAAAGGCGCGTTGTCGATACGGATTGGGATCCCGGCATAAGTGTCACACATCCAATTTAAAGTTTACTGACCTGCATAAGAGTTCAGTGCCACACAGTCTTCTTCTCCCCACTGCTGAGCTTTGGCACTTTCGGACCAGAACCAATTCACGGATGACCCATCAGTCCACACATAATTCCCTTCCTGTCAGGGAGAACATTTCAAGGTTATCAACATCTTAGTGAAGGGCAGTAGTAACTTATCAACTGCCCAAATTAAAGAGATGTGAAATAAGACCTTAGCAAATGCTACATGAGTGTTAAGGATTGTTTTACCTGATCCAGATCATTCAGTCCTACCCAGGCGTAAGCAGAGATACTCTGGGTCTGCTTCACCATGGAAAGGAGAAGCTGGTATTCTTCAACGCTGTGGACAGCAGCAAGGGTGCCCCTATCTCTCTTGCAGTAATCCTTTATGAAGAAACATGCATATTTTAATTGATTTATTTTACAAGCCTTGACTTTGTAGACATTTGATCAGTAGTGGTACACGGACGGGAAACTAATTTATATGGTAATTTGGGGTATTATCAACAGTGAAATGTCTCAGCCTCCATCTTTTTTCCCCACTAATTGGTGTTTTAACCAATCACATAAGATTTTTGCACATCAGATCTTTTTCAGCAGTGATCTGATTGGTCGAAAGACAAATTAGTGAAAAAATATCAGAATTGTGCTGCCTGTGTAGTCGCAGCCTGAGTATTGCAGAAACACAACATGAATAACATAGAAAGTGGCTGTGGATGAAATAGATGAAAACAACTTTTCAAAACGTGAAAAACATTCCAAATAAATGCATTGGAAAACACATTGAGACTTTTAGGTTACTAATCCCTGGTAAGTACAGTAAAATACTGTTAAATACAACCCCCTCCCCCTCGATTCATTTAGTGAATCCATTCATTACGAATACGGTAGCATTTCTTCGCTGTATAGATTCTGTATTTTGGATGTTTTCACTGTATTTCAAACACTTTCAAACAATATGATTAATCACAATTAAAACTTTACTGCATAAAAATTACAAAAAAGTTCAAATGAGTTCACTGATTTACTCTGACAGCCCTAATATTTATATTGCAGTAGGTCTACTGTAATATGAAATACAGAATGTTACTTGCCACTGAGCTGCCTGTAAAGTTAGTGTCAGTGTAATAAAAAGAAGGTCATATTAATTGGAAGTTGAAGTTATTTAATATTCTCTGTAAATGGAAGTACTGATAAGATTCGCTGCAGGTGGGACACTTACCAGTGCTTGCTGCCATCCCATTTGTTTATTAACCATTCTGTAGCAATGGGGTATTGCACTGTCTGGTCCAGTATATCCACTTGGACAGATATCTGCAGAAAATGTATTTTTTATTTTAAATTCCTGCAAGCTTGAAACCTAACTACTACTAATCACTTAGAACAGCAAATAGAAGAGAGAAAAAAAGATAAACTGGATTCAAATGGGATCGGTTGTCACTTACAATGAGGATCGTGGCGGATGGCTCCAGTTCCCAGAAGGGTGAGGAGGAGACAGGCAAGAACAGACACAGTTACGACTCCCATGATGATGGATCGTAGATCGTGGTGGTCTTTTGGCCTTCTACTGCAGTTCTTCCTATAAACAGAATCATATCAAAAAGTGTATTACTCAGGAGAACCCACAGCGTTACAGAATTATGTAGGATATAGATATAATTAATATTTAAATACTACAATGTTGTTTGCCAACAACAAATTAGAACATTTTAGGCCAGGATTTAATCTGATCGCGCTTTGTCTGCAATGCACATTTTAAAGCCTATGTTTCTGTGTTGGCAGAGACCACATTCCTGTCGGCTCAATCAGAAATTACTTTTAAATGATACATTGTCCAAATCCGGGATTGGATTGAATCCCGGCCCTTAATTTATACTTTTTGAGGCATAACCATGTTGATATTATGTCTCTCTTTTTTTTAAGACAATAGTTAATAGGCCCTCACCAAATTCAGAAGAGAGAAACTGATGCGTGTTTTCCTTGAAGTGTTTCTTCAACCAGAAAGGGCAGGTGTCTTTTCAATTCAAATGTAATCCCTTTTAAAAGAGACATTTGGGGAAGTAGAAGTAGAGATATCATCTGCAAGTCATATACCATTGCAGCAAGTAGTGATTATGATCCATAATATCCTTGGCCCTGTCCATTCTTTTAAAGGTTGTGAGAAGTACATACACACTAAGAAGCGCATACACACTATCCCCACATGAAAGTTCATGTTTAATGTTAGAGATGTATTTATTTTTTGACCTGAATGTCCACAAGCTGATTGGCCGGTTTATCCTTTCAGGGATGCTATTCAGAAGGTACAGTAGACCACAGCAGCAGTTAATAACCGTTTGAATGATAATGGCAAAATGTAGATTTCTTCCTAAATAGATGTACTCCAAAAGAAATGATATGTCATGAGAGGGCCATGAGAGGGCCATAAGCAATAACTAGCCATGCTTATACTGCCAGATTACAATCTCACCTTTCTGGTAAAAAATAGTTATAAATTGTTGAGGTGTACTCAATTTTGAGGATGTATTTCCTATTCTACAAAAGTCTATGAATAAGGCTTGAAATGACTTATATGCTTTCTAGATATAGAAACAGTCAATTTATAAAAACAACTAACTAGATGTAACCTTCCTTATGTAAAAAAAAAAACATATTTCTGTGGTTAGTGTTGACAAAATGTTCATTTTTTCCAAAGGTCTCGTTTCAAAACTTCTTCCCCCACCCCTGTGAACCTCTGACAGAACTCAACTTTCATCTCATGTTGTTCATCTGCGACAAACAGAAAGTGTTTTCTGTTTCAAACTGGGGTCAGATTTCCCACTGGGATATTGGACAGGGCGAACTAGGGCTATCGATCAGTGTACGTTGTCCACAGATCGATTTATAAGCAAACATGTTGGTTGGAACAGGTGCCAGAACCACGTGCCTCCCCAATTTCAGAGAGTTGACATTCAAGAGGTTAACTGCATACATGGAGGCACTGTTTATAGCCCATGGGACACGGATCGGTCTATAGGTCTCCTGCCACAAGTTATTGCTGCGCCCTCCATACATTCTGTGATACACCAGACCAGTCCAACAGCTATTCTGTTGTGGGGTGATTACATGTGTTACTGAATGTTCCTAAAGTAGATAAATAAAAATGTGCAAGGAGGTTGGCAGGTGCGTAATATTTTGTAGTCATTGTCAAATGTATTGGCTACATATGCAGTTGTGATAGCAGAACCTCATATGTAGCTAAGAAACAATTTATATTTGGTTCAAATGAGGTATTATTCTGAAGTGTAGAAACACTGTAATGTTGACATAGAATGATACAGAATTATTTAGAAACCACATCCTGTTGGTGTTTAGCAAGTTGTCGTGACTATGGCCATCATCAACATATTGCAACATATTTCTTTGTAATGGTGAGTTAGGAGACTTCCTCTTCACATGGTGAAGTCTCATGCTAACAAGGTGGCTGTGTACATTTTTAGTAATTTATCAGATAACTTACAGGAGCTATTAGGATTAAGTGCCTTGCTCAAGGGCACAGCACATTTTTCATCTAGTCTGCACTGGGACTTGAACCGGTGACCTTTCAGTTACTGGCCCAACATGCTTAACCGCTGGTGTACTGCAAAATGACAGTATGAATTTCATTTATTTTGGGAAATGTAAATACCCTGCCAACAAAAAAAGCTGTTAGAATGATAAATGTGTATATGCTCCTTAAGCCCCTTAAGGTCCTTGTGTAATGTGATATTGTACCCCCTAGCCCCGCCCCCAGCCCCGCCCCTAGCCCAATTGTCCTTTGAATTGAATTTATTTTGGGTAACAGACATATTAACGCAGCAAAAAAAAAGAAACGTCCCTTATTCGACCCTTACCCAGTCTTCCAAATATAATTTGTAAAAATCCAAATAACTTCACAGATCTTCATTGTAAAGGGTTTAAACATTGTTTCCCATGCTTGTTCAATGAACCATAAACAACTAATGAACATGCACCTGTGGAACAGTCGTTAAGACACTAACAGCTTACAGACGGTAGGCAATTAAGGTCACAGTTATGAAAACTTAGGACACTAAAGAGGCCTTCTACTGACTCTGAAAAACACCAAAAGAAGGATGCCAAGGTTTGCTGCTCATCTGCATGAAAGTGCCTTAGGCATGCTGCAAGAAGGCATGAGGACTGCAGATGTAGCCAAGACAATAAATTGCAATGTCTGTACTGTGAGACGCCTAAGACAGTGCTACAGGGAGACAGGGCAGACAGCTGATCATCCTCTCAGTGGCAGACCATGTGTAACAACACCTGCACAGGATCGGTACATGAGAACATCACACCTGCAGGACAGGTACAGGATGGCAACAACAACTGCCCGAGTTACACCAGGAACGCACATTCCCTCCATCAGTGCTCAGACTGTCCGCAATAGGCTGAGAGGCTGGACTGAGGGCTTGTAGGCATCTTGCAAGGCTGGTCCTCACTAGACATCACTGGCTACAACGTTGCCTATGGGCACAAACCCATCGTCGCTGGACCAGACAGGACTGGCAAAAAGTACTCTTCACTTATTAGTTGCGGTTTTGTCTCATGGTCGGATTCTCTGATGGTCGGATTCGCATTTATCGTCGAAGGAATGAGCGTTACACCGAGGCCTGTATTCTGGAGTGGGATTGATTTGGAGGTGGAGGGTCACACCAGATACGGACTGTTACTTTTGATTTTGAACCCCCTTTGTTCAGGGACACATTATTCCATTTCTCTTAGTTACATGTCTGTGGAACTTGTTCAGTTTGTCTCAGTTGTTGAATCTTGTTATGTTCATACAAATATTTACACGTTAAGTTTGCTGAAAATAAACGCAGTTGACAGTGAGAGGACGTTACTTTTTAAACATTTTGTACAATGTGGAGCCACTTGAAAGTATTATTAAAATGCTTATTTCCAAAGTGGTCCTTGATGGTAAAAACAATAACACACAATGATTAAAAGGCAAGACAAAATTACAAACAACCATAAAAACATTAATTTATTTTGACATCCTTAAAAGTGGCACTATTTGCCGCACTTCTCCCTAACCTTAAAAATCAACCATATTAATTTCACAACAATCTATTAATTGCACATCATACCTACAGTACAGTATCATTCAAATAACTACACCTGACCAGCAGTAGGGGGCACAAGGGCAGTGGAATGGTTTCTCTTACTTAGACAACATTGTCCAAATGGAAACCTTTGCCTACTGTTTAAAGCAATTTCTACTTTCGCTTTGCTTAGTCTCCAGGGGGAGGCTATTCCATAGACAAATCCATGTATAGAAAAATGTGCTCCCCGCAGTACTGTTTACTCTTGGGATTTTACAAGACATAGCACTAGCTCTGGTATTGTAACTGTGTTAGTTATAGAGCATATGAATGTGGTTTTTCAAATAACCTGGGGCACGATCATTTATGATGTCAAACATATGATTAAGTTTAAGTTGGTCCACTCTCGACTCCAAAGGCAACAAGCCCACCGCCCGGAACTCCTGTGTGTGTCCTAGGGGAGACATTCAGCATATACTTGATGCATGACCTGCATTCTCTTTGTTGATAGCCCACTATACCAAGCAGAGCGGGCATAATGAGAACGGCACTGAATCAAGGTTGAGACAAGAAGTTTCTTGACTTTCTTGATCTGGTGTTACGATATAAACATGTCAATTTGGTCACCATTTTAGAAAGAAATTTAGCAGCAATCAGGTCTCCAGAAAGGGATTGATCTAGGGACACAGCAAGATAAGTTACACTTGTTTGAGATACAATCTCATTGCCTGCACAGTTTACCTTTATCTTGTCAGCCCTAAGCAATCAACTCAGTTTTTCCCAAATGTAGCGACAATTTGTTGTCAGTTAACCAATCTCTAACAAAATGCAATTCCTTACTCAGGGTCTCCTCTATGTAAACTATATCTTTCCCTGATACCAGTATGGCTGAATCATCAGCATAAAGCAGGAGTTTGCACTTTACTGTATCTGGCATAACATTAACATATACTGTATAAGAAATAAGAGTGGCCCTAAAATTGATCCCTGCGGTGCTCCACAGGATATTGACAGAACATCACCAACATTACACTCGTATGTTCTGTTGGTCATATAAGACCTAAACCAATTCACTGCTACATCATTTAGACCCACACATTTCAGTTTCATCAGGAGAATATCATGGTCCACAATGTCAAAAGCTTTCTGCAAGTCTAACATGACCATACCTGTATAGTTCCCCTTCTCACTTTCCTGCTTGATGTGGTCAAAAAGGTGGATAAGGCAAGTAACAGTGAAATGAGCTGTTCTAAAGCCAGATTGGAGCTCATGAAGAAGTTTGTGCTCGAGAAGGTATCCCTCAAGTTCATTAAAAACTAACCTCTTAACAACGTTGGATAAAGTGCTGAGGATTGACACAGGCCTGTAGTTTCCTACGTTTGTTTTACTGCTCTTCTTGTGGAGTGGAACCAGTCGGGCTGTTTTGAGATCCTTGGGAAATGTACCACGACTAATAGAAAGGTTTACAATATGTGTTATGATTTTAGCAGTGACACATGCACTATGCTTTATGAATCTTGCAGGAAGGTTATCGAGCCCAGTTGCTTTGTTTGTGCTCATTAAGTATAGTAGATTGGATACTTTGTCCTTTGTTACCATGCACAACTCAAACAAATCATTTATGATACCTTTTCTATGATAAAAGTGGTTAATGAAAGACTGGCTACCTAGCAGGAAGTCTGAAAAGCTAGAACCAATTCGAATTGTCTGCAATGTTTATCAAGCTAGACCATCTTGGACAATTTCAGTGGAAACAGGGCGAGGTCTGGCTAGATACAGTACCCGTCAAATGATTGGACACACCTATTCATTCAAGGGTTTTCTTTATTTTATTTTTTACAATTTTCTACATTGTATAATAATAGTGACGACATCAAAACGACACATAACGACACATATAAAATAACACATATGGAATCATGCAGTAACCAAAAAACGTGTAAAACAATTCAAAATATATTTTAGATTTTAGATTCTTCAAAGTAGCCACCCTTTACCTTGATGAAAGCTTTGCACACTCTTGGCATTCTCTCAACCAGCTTCACCTGGAATGCTTTCCAATAGTCTTGAAGGAGACATATGCTGAGCACTTGTTGGCTGCTTTTCCTTCACTCTGTGGTCCAACTCATCCCAAACCATCTCAATTAGGTTAAGGTCGGGTGATTGTGGAGGCCAGGTCATCTGATGCAGCAGTCCTTCAGTCTCCTTCTTGGTCAAATAGCCCTTACACAACCTGGAGGTGTGTTATGGGTCATTGTCCTGTTGAAAAACAAATGATAGTCCCAGTAAGCGCAAACCAGATGGGATGGCGTGTCGCTGCAGAATACTGTGGTAGACATTCTGGTTAAGTATGCCTTGGATTCTAAATAAATCACTGACAGTGTCATCAGCAAAGCACCCCCATACCACCTCCTCCGTGCTTCACAGTGGGAAACACACATGCAGAGATCATCCGTTTGCCTACTCTGCGTCTCACAAAGACACAGTGGTTGGATCCTAAAATCTCACATTTGGACTCATCAGACCAAAGGACAGATTCCCACCGGTCTAATGTTCATTGCTCATGTTTCTTGGCCCAAGCAAGTCTCTTTTTATTATTGGTGTACTTTAGCCTCTTAGGGCACGGATCCCATTAACCTCTTGAAGCTAGGGTGCACTATTTTTATGTTTGGAAAAATAACAATCCCAAAGTAAACAGCCTATTTCTCAGAACCAGATGCTAGAATATGCATATAATTGACAGATTAGGATAGAAAACACTATAAATATTGTCTGTGAGTATAAGAGAACTGATATTGCAGGCAAAACCATGAGAAAAAAATCTAACCATGAAGTGGCTTCTATTTTGAAAACTCCATGTTCCACAGCCTCCCATTGCTCCATTTAAAGGGATATCAACCAGATTCCTTTTCCTATCGCTTCCTCAAGCTGTCAACAGTCTTCAGACATAGTTTCAGGCTTTTATTTTGAAAAATGAGCCAGAAAGATAACATCACGTCAAATGGTCACATGAGTTTTGCTCGCGCAACAGAGTTTGGATAGTTATTGCTTTTCCCTCTCCTACTGTGAAAGACATTTGCGGTTGATATATTATCGATTATATATTTTAAAAACAACCTGAGGATTGATTATAAAAAACGTTTGCATCTTTCTGTTGACATTACGGATATTATTTGGAATTTGTCTGCGTTGTCGTGGCCGCTCTTTCCTGTGGATTTCTGAACATAACGCGACAAACAAACGGCGGTATTTGGATCTAAAAAATTATCTTTATGGAACAAAAGGAACGTTTGTTGTGTAACTGGGAGTCTCGTGAGTTAAAACATCCGAAGATCATCAAAGGTAAACAGTTAATTTGATTGCTTTTCTGATTTTCGTGACCAAGCTACCTGATGCTAAGTGTACTTAATGTTTTGCCATGCGATCGATAAACTTACACAAACGCTTAATTTGCATAATTTCAAAATCTGAGACGACAGGTGGATTAACAAAAGGCTAAACTGTGTTTTGAAATATTGCACTTGTGATTTCATGAATATGAATATGCTTAGTAATATTATTTGACTGAGGTGCTTGCTGATGACAATTATCCCACTTTTAAGGGATGGGTAGCATCAAGAAGTTAATGGGATCAAAATCTACAACATCCGGTGAAGCTGGAGCGCAGAGTGCGAAATTCAAACTAGAGAATTATAAATATTTAACTTTCATAAAATCACAAGTGTAATACATCAAAATAAAGCTTAACTTCTTGTTAATCCAGCCGCTGTGTCAGATTTCAAAAAGGCTTTACGGCGAAAGCACATCATGCGATTATCTGAGTGCAGCGCCCCGCATACAAAAAAGCATGAAAAACATATTTCAACCAGGCAGGTGCGCCACGAAAGTCAGAAATAGCGATATAATAAATCACTTACCTTTGATGATCTTCTTCTGTTGGCACTCCAAAAGGTCCCAGATACATCACAGATGGTCCTTTTGTTCGATAATGTCTTTCTTTATATCCATAAAAACTCAGTTTAGCTGGCGCGCTTCAGTCAATAATCCACCCATTTTCCCTCCATCAAAATGCATAAAAATGTATCCCAAACGTTACTAATAAACTTTTCCAAACAAGTCAAACAACATTTATAATCAATCCTTAGTTACCCTAATACGTAAATAAACTATAAAGTTGAAGATGGAGAATCATTATTGTCTTTACCGGAAATAAATACCAAATAACGCGTTCTCTTCCACGCGCTTGGAAACACTACAGCCAAAATGGGAGCCACCGAGAAAAACTACCATTTCTGGCTCCTTTTCCCAAAAACCAGCATGAAACTCTTTCTAAAGACTGTTGACATCTAGTGGAAGCCCTAGGAACTGCAATCTGGGAGGATTTCACCTTATAATAAAAGTGACAGCCATTGAAAACAGTGGTAGGCTGAATTTGTGTGTGGGGTGGGGGTGGTTTGTCCTTGGGGTTTCGCCTGCCATGTCAGTTCTGTTATACTCACAGACATTTTAGAAACTTAGAGTGTTTTCTATCCAGATGTACCAATTAAATGCATATTCTAGCTTCTGTGCCTGAGAAACAGGCAGTTTACTTTGGGCACGCTTTTCATCTGGACATGAAAATACTGCCCCTACCCAAGAGAGGTTAACTTCTTGTTAATCCAACCGCATTGTCAGATTTCAAAAAGGCTTTACGGCGAAAGCATACCATGCGATTATCTGAGAACAGCGCCCCAACCAAAATACTTTTCCTAACCAGCACAGGCGTCAAAAAAGTAACAAATAGCGTTAAAATAAATCCCTTAACTTTGAAGATCTTCCTCTGTTTGCAATCCCAAGGGTCCCCACTACACAACAAATGGTTGTTTTGTTCAATAAAGTCCCAAAAATTTCTGTTCAGTTGGCGCGCTTGATTCAGTAATACATTAGTTCAACATGCATACAAACAAATCCAAAAAGTTACTAGTAAAGTTTGTCCAAACAAGTCAAACGATGTTTCTAATTAATCCTCAGGTACTCTAATATCTAAATAAACGATCAAATTTAAGACGGAGAATAGCATGTTCAATAGGGAAGATAAATAACGAAGAGCGCGTACCTCATTCACAAGCTCAACAAGACTACATTTCCAATGACAGACACCTTGGAAAAACTACTACTCAATCATTTTTCAAAAAACAAGCCTGAAACCTTTTCTAAAGACGATTGACATCTAGTGGAAGCCATAAGAACTGCAATCTGGTAGGAATTCCTTTGAATATCCCATAGACAAGCATTGAAATGGACTGTGACCGAAAAAAAACTAATTTACAGATGGATTTTCCTCGGGTTTTTGCCTGCCATATCAGTTCTGTTATACTCACAGACATTATTTTAACAGTTTTAGAAACGTCAGAGTGTGTTCTACCAATTATATGCATATCCTAGCTTCTGGGCCTGAGTAACAGGCAGTTTACTTTGGGCATGTCGTTCATCCAAACTTCCGAACACTGTCCCCTAGCCCTAAGAGTAGTGGTTTCTTTGCAGCAATTCAAACATGAAGGCCTGATTCACACAGTCTACTCTGAAAAGTTGATGTTGAGATGTGTCTGTTACTTGAACTCTGTGAAGCATTTACAGTGCCTTGCGAAAGTATTCGCCCCCCTTGAACTTTGCGACCTTTTGCCACATTTCAGGCTTCAAACATAAAGATATAAAACTGTATTTTTTTGTGAAGAATCAACAACAAGTGGGACACAATCATGAAGTGGAACGACATTTATTGGATATTTCAAACTTTTTTAACAAATCAAAAACTGAAAAATTGGGCGAGCAAAATTGTTCAGCCCCCTTAAGTTAATACTTTGTAGCGCCACCTTTTGCTGCGATTGCAGCTGTAAGTCGCTTGGGGTATGTCTCTATCAGTTTTGCACATCGAGAGACTGAAATTTTTTCCCATTCCTCCTTGCAAAACAGCTCGAGCTCAGTGAGGTTGGATGGAGAGCATTTGTGAACAGCAGTTTTCAGTTCTTTCCACAGATTCTCGATTGGATTCAGGTCTGGACTTTGACTTGGCCATTCTAACACCTGGATATGTTTATTTTTGAACCATTCCATTGTACATTTTGCTTTATGTTTGGGATCATTGCCTTGTTGGAAGACAAATCTCCGTCCCAGTCTCAGGTCTTTTGCAGACTCCATCAGGTTTTCTTCCAGAATGGTCCTGTATTTGGCTCCATCCATCTTCCCATCAATTTTAACCATCTTCCCTGTCCCTGCTGAAGAAAAGCAGGCTTAAACCATGATGCTGCCACCACCATGTTTGACAGTGGGGATGGTGTGTTCAGGGTGATGAGCTGTGTTGCTTTTACGCCAAACATAACGTTTTGCATTGTTGCCAAAAAGTTCAATTTTGGTTTCATCTGACCAGAGCACCTTCTTCCACATGTTTGGTGTGTCTCCCAGGTGGCTTGTGGCAAACTTTAAACGACACTTTTTATGGATATCTTTAAGAAATGGCTTTCTTCTTGCCACTCTTCCATAAAGGCCAGATTTGTGCAACAGATTGTTGTCCTATGGACAGAGTCTCCCACCTCAGCTGTAGATCTCTGCAGTTCATCCAGAATGATCATGGGCCTCTTGGCTGCATCTCTGATCAGTCTTCTCCTTGTATGAGCTGAAAGTTTAGAGGGACGGCCAGGTCTGGGTAGATTTGCAGTGGTCTGATACTCCTTCCATTTCAATATTATCGCTTGCACAGTGCTCCTTAGGATGTTTAAAGCTTGGGAAATCTTTTTGTATCCAAATCCGGCTTTAAACTTCTTCACAACAGTATCTTGGACCTGCCTGGTGTGTTCCTTGTTCTTCATGATGCTCTCTGCGCTTTTGACGGACCTCTGAGACTATCACAGTGCAGGTGCATTTATACGGAGACTTGATTACACACAGGTGGATTGTATTTATCATCATTAGTCATTTAGGTCAACATTGGATCATTCAGAGATCCTCACTGAACTTCTGGAGAGAGTTTGCTGCACTGAAAGTAAAGGGGCTGAATAATTTAGCAAAAGGTCGCAAAGTTCAAGGGGGCCGAATACTTTCGCAAGGCACTGTATTTGGGCTGCAATCTGAGGTGCAGTTAATGAACTTATGCTCTGCAGCAAAGGTAACTCTAGGTCTTCCTTTCCTGTGGTGGTCCTCATGAAAGCCAGTTTCATCATAGCCCTGGATGGTTTTTGCGACTGCACTTGAAGAAACTTTCAAAGTTCTTGAAATGTTCCAGATTGACTGGCCTTCATGTCTTGTTTCTCTTTGCTTATTTGAACTGTTCTTGCCATAATATGGGCTTGGTCTTTTACCAAATAGGGCTATCTTCTGTATACCACCCCTACCTTGTCACAACAAGGTATTGGATCAAAAGCATTAAGAAGGAAAGAAATTTCACAAATATTTTTTTTTACAAGGCACACTGTTAATTGAAATGCATTCCAGGTGACTACCTCATGAAGCTGGTTGAGAGAATGCCAAGTGTGCAAAGCTGTCATCAAGGTAAAATGGTGGCTACTTTGAAGAATCTCAAATATCAAATATGTTTTGATTTAACACTTTTTTGGTTACATCATGATTCCCATATGTGCTATTTCATAGTTTTGATATCTTCACTATTATTCTACAATGTAGAAAAAAGTATGAATAAAGCAAAATCCTTGGTAGGTGTGTCAAAACTTTTGATTGGTACTGTATATATATGTACACACCACCGTTCAAAAGTTCGGGGTCACTTAGAAATGTCCTTGTTTTTGAAAGAAAAGCTCATTTTTGTCCGTTAAAATAACATTAAATTGATCAGATATACAGTGTAGACATTGTTAATGTTGTAAATTACTATTGTAGCTGGAAAACACAATTTTTTAATGGAATATCTACATAGGCGTACAGAGGCACATTATCAGCAACCATCACTGCTATATTCCAATGTAACATTATGTTAGCTAATCCAAGTTTATCATTTTGAAATAAGCACAACAGTTTTCAGCTGTGCTAAAGTAAATGCAAAAGGGTTTTCTAATGATCAGTTAGCCTTTTAAAATGATCAACTTGGATTAGCTAGCACAATGTGCCATTGGAACACGAGTGATAGTTGCTGATAAGGGTCTCTGTACGCCTATGTAGATATTCCATTAAAAATCTGCCGTTTCCAGCTACAATAGTCGTTTACAACATTAACAATGTCTACACTGTATTTCTGATCAATTTGATGTCATTTTAATGGACAAGATTTTTTACATTTTCTTTCAAAACAAGGAAAATTCTAAGTGACCCCAAACTTTTGAACAGTAGTGTATACATAAAAATAAATATATCACAGTCAGACAATATTCATGTATCATGATTAGAAATGATCAAGAAGTTTGTAAGAATCTTGTTTGGCATGTGTCTTGATGTAATGACATGAAAACTGAATCTGAGTTTTGGGCAACCCCTCCCCCACTTTTGTTTCATGCTGGCTGTTGACCAAGCCAGCCAGTTACTAGCTAACACCAGACAGATAAAAGCAGAAACCTGTAAGTACACTGAACAATATTATCAAAACGCAACATGCAACAATTTCAAAGATTTTACTGAGTCACAGTTCATATAAGGAAACCGGTCAATTGAACTAAATTCATTAGGCCCTTATCTATGGATTTCACATGACTGGGAATACAGATATGCATCTGTTAGTCACAACATTTACATAAGCAAACCGATCACCCACACGATGCCATACACTGTCTGCTATACACGGTCTGCTATACACGGTCTGCTATACACGGTCTGCTACAGTACAGTTGAAACCAAGATTCATCTGGGAAGCACATACTTCTCCAACGTGCCAGTGGCCTTTGAAGGTAAGCATTTCGGTTACCACGAGCACGCAGCTGAGCTTCCCTGAGACAATATCTTACAGTTTGTGCAGAAATGCTTTGGTTGTGCAAACCCAAAGTTTCATCAGCTGTATGGGTGGCCGGCAGTGGTGGAAAAATTACCCAATTTTCATACTGGAGTAAAAGTAAAGTTAACTTAATAGAAAATTACTCAAGTAAAAATTTAAGTCAACCATTAAAATACTACTTGAGTAAAAGTCTAAAAGTATTTGGTTTTAAATATACTTAAGTATGAAAAGTAAATGTAATTGCTAAAATATACTTACGTATAAAAAGTAAAAGTATAAATCATGTCAAATTCCTTATATTAATCAAACCAGACGGCACCATTCTCTGGAGGCGAAGGTCGAGTCATGCACCGTGCTTCTTAACACCCTCCTACTTAACCCGGAAGCCAGCCGCACCAATGTGTCGTAGGAAACACCGTTCACCTGACAGCCGAGGTCAGCCTGTGAGCGCCCGGCTCGCCACAAGGAGTCGCTATAGCACGATGAGCCAAGTACAGCCAATCGCACCCTAACTCAAATGACACTGGGACAATTGTGCACTGCCCTATGGGACTGTGAAACAGCCCGGGAACGAACCAGGGTCTGTAGACCTCTGCACCACCCAGCAGCCACTTGCCACTTGTATTTTATTTATTTACGGATAGCCAGGGGCACACTCAGACATCATTTACAAACGAAGCATGTGCGTTTAGTGACTCCGCCAGATCAGAGGCAGTAGGGATGACTAGGAATAAAATCTTGATAAGTGTGTGAATTTGACAATTTTCCTGTCCTGCTAAACATTCAAAATATAACGAGTACTTTTGGGTGTTAGGGAACATGTTCGGAGTAAAAAGTACATTATTTTCTTTAGGAATGTAGTGAGGTAAAAGTAAAAGTTGTCAAAAATATAAAAGGTAAAGATTCCCCAAAACACGACTTAAGTAAAAAATAAGGTACTACTTAAGTACATTCCTAAAGAAAATAATGTACAGTACTAAACTACTACTTAATTACATTACACGACTGGTGGCTGGTCTCAGACGATCCCACATGGTCTGCGGTTGAGGCCGGTTAGGCATACTGCCAATTCTCTAAAACGACATTGGAGACGGCTTATGGTAGAGATATTATCATTAAATTATCTGGCAACAGCTCTGGCGGACATTCCTGCAGTCAGCATGCCTATTGTTTGCTCCCTCAAAACTTGAGAAATCTGTGGCATTGTGTTGTGTGACAAAACAGCACATTTTAGAGTGGCCTTTTGTTGTGCCCAGCACAAGGTGCACCTGTGTAATGAAGTTTAATCAGTTTCTTGATATGCCACACCTGTCAGGTAGCTGAATTATATTGGCAAATGAGAAATGCTCCCTAACAGGAATATAAACAAACTTGTGCACAAAATTTGAGAGAAATAAGCTTTTTGTGCATATGGAAAATGTCTGGTAACTTTTATTTCAGCTCATGAAACATGGGACCAAAACATTATGTTTATATTTTTGTTTAGTGTATGTATGTATGCTTTAGATGAATAGCAGAAACCTCTAATTATATTTGCTGACATACTGCAGTCAAATGTTGGCACCAAGATACTAGCTACCTACAGTAGCAATGTAAATCATGCCACTCTGAACTCACCTTTGTAACGTGATTTAAAACCATAAGTGAGATGTGAAATAGTACGGCGACAGGATTTTTATACACGAGGGGAGGTCCTCAGGACTAATCTAAAATACACTGGTTCTTTACATCAGGGAGTGGAATAACCAGTCAGATATCAGACAGAAATATTTTATTTTAAATCACAATTCCTGAAGCAACGTAATAGGAGATGTTCTCGGATAGAAACGTCTTTGCGGTCAATACTTTGTCAACAAACGTTACAGCTCGTTATCATAGATCAACTTCATCACAGACAAGCATTCAACGTATTCAGGTATTTGATGTCAGGCAGTTTCAGTAAATATAATGGTTTCTGTCTCGACAACCAAAAGCAGCAGATATCTAGAGAGGTGTGCCTCGGGAGAAAAGAAACAGGTACCAGTGGCTACAGCCACACTTAACATGCTTACGATTCATTCTCATCATCGATTTGGCCTAGGCCACAGTCGCCGCACCCGTCCTCCCAAGGCACGCCAACCTGCACATAGTAAGGTGATCCCCTGAATGAGCGACAACAAAGTTTTAATACAAAAAGCAAAACCCCTAAGTTGGAAAATTACAGAAACCTGGTACTGACAGAGCCTGCGTTCAACACTAACAGTTTCACCCTGTTACACCTTCTGCGACGCTGGTTACAAGGCTGTACTTATTTAAATCAGGTAAGAGAATAAGATGTTATCATTGGTGAATTAATTTTAGAGATGTTGTCATTTTTCATACTTTGGTAATTTGGGTTACTTGGATTTCACATGTAAAAGTCTTTGAGATCTGAGGGAGTAGGAAGATTTCCTGAAAGTTGGGATAAAAAAATGGAGGGAGATTGCATGTACACACACACAAGTACACATCCACTGTGTGTGTGTGTGTGTGTGTGTGTGTGTGTGTGTGTGTGTGTGTGTGTGTGTGTGTGTGTGTGTGTGTGTGTGTGTGTGTGTGATCCACCCAGCTTCAGGGCATATAGCTCCATTGATCCATCTCTTTTTATTTAATTATCTCCCAATCAATCCAGGATGCGTCTTGATACAGCTGAGCTAACCCTCCCGATGTGGAGAGAAATACCATTCCTACTTCTCTGTCTGTGTTTCTTCTCCACACTTCTACAGATCTGTAATCAAAATATAGTGATGGGGGAGAAAGAGAGAGAGAGAGAGAGAGAGAGAGAGAGAGAGAGAGAGAGAGAGAGAGAGAGAGAGAGAGATAGAGAGAGAGAGAGAGAGAGAGTATGAGATACTCAGAGAGAGAGAGAGAGAGAGAGAGAGAGAGAGAGAAACTGGGAGCAAATGAGAAGGATTGGAGAATGAGAGAGAGAGGCAGAGAGAGTAAGAGAAACAGAGATAGAGAGGCAGAGAGAGGCAGAGAGTCAAAGAGAGGCAGAGATACAGAGAGAAGGATTGGAAAATGAGAGAGAGAGGCAGAGAGAGAGAGAGAAAGATTGGAAAATGAGAGAGAGAGGCAGAGATACAGAGAGAGAGACAGGGAGCAAAAGAGAAGGATTGGAGAATGGGATTGAGCCACAGATAAATACCATGTTTCACACTCGTTTTACCCCCCACCCCACACACAGTATATATCAGAGGGCCTGGATTGAGCCATAGATACAGTTGAAGTCGGAAGATTACATACACTTAGGTTGGAGTCATAAAAACTCTTTTTCTAACCACTCCACAAATTTCTGGTTAACAAACTGTAGTTTTGGCAAGTCGCTTAGGACATCTACTTTATGCATGACACAAGTAATTTTTCCAACAATTGTTGACAGACAGATTATTTAACTTATAATTCACTGTATCACAGTTCCAGTGGGTCAGAAGTTTACATACACTAAGTTGACTGTGCCTTTAAACAGCTTGGAAAATGCCAGAAAATTAGGTCATGGCTTTAGAAGCCTCTGATAGGCTAATTGACGTCATTTGAGTTAATTGCAGGTGTACCTGTGGATGTAAAAGCCTACCTTCAAGGTGCCTCTTTGCTTGACATCATGGGGTAATCAAAAGAAGTCAGCCAAGGCCTCAGAAAAGAAATTGTAGACCTCCATACCTCCTTGGGAGAAATGTCCAAATGCCTGAAGGTACCACGTTCATCTGTACAAACAACAGTATGCAAGTATAAACACCATGGGACCACGCAGCCGTCATACCGCTCAGGAAGGAGACGCATTCTGTCTCCTAGAGATGAACATACTTTGGTGCGAAAAGTGCAAATCATTTCCAGAACAACAGCAAAGGACCTTGTGAAGATGCTGGAGGAAACAGGTACAAAAGTATCTATATCCACAGTAAAACAAGTCCTATATCGACATAACCTGAAAGGCCGCTCAGCAAGGAAGAAGCCACTGCTCCAAAACCGCCATGAAAAAGCTAGACTACGGTTTGCAACTGCACATGGGGACAAAGATAGTACTTTTTGGAGAAATGTCCTCTGGTATGATGAAACAAAAATTGAACTGTTTGGCCATAATGACCATTGTTATGTTTGGAGGAAAAAGGGGGAGGCTCGATGCCAAAGAACACCATCCCAACCATGAAGCACGGGGATGGCAGCATCATGTTGTGGGGGTGCTTTGCTGCAGGAGGGGCTGGTGCCCTTCACAAAATAGATGGCATCATGAGTCAGGAAAAATATTTGGATACAGTGCTTTGCGAAAGTATTCGGCCCCCTTGAACTTTGCGACCTTTTGCCACATTTCAGGCTTCAAACATAAAGATATAAAACTGTATTTTTTTGTGAAGAATCAACAACAAGTGGGACACAATCATGAAGTGGAACGACATTTATTGGATATTTCAAACTTTTTTAACAAATCAAAAACTGAAAAATTGGGCGTGCAAAATTATTCAGCCCCTTTACTTTCAGTGCAGCAAACTCTCTCCAGAAGTTCAGTGAGGATCTCTGAATGATCCAATGTTGACCTAAATGACTAATGATGATAAATACAATCCACCTGTGTGTAATCAAGTCTCCGTATAAATGCACCTGCACTGTGATAGTCTCAGAGGTCCGTTAAAAGCACAGAGAGCATCATGAAGAACAAGGAACACACCAGGCAGGTCCGAGATACTGTTGTGAAGAAGTTTAAAGCCGGATTTGGATACAAAAAGATTTCCCAAGCTTTAAACATCCCAAGGAGCACTCTGCAAGCAATAATATTGAAATGGAAGGAGTATCAGACCACTGCAAATCTACCAAGACCTGGCCGTCCCTCTAAACTTTCAGCTCATACAAGGAGAAGACTGATCAGAGATGCAGCCAAGAGGCCCATGATCACTCTGGATGAACTACAGAGATCTACAGCTGAGGTGGGAGACTCTGTCCATAGGACAACAATCTGTTGCACAAATCTGGCCTTTATGGAAGAGTGGCAAGAAGAAAGCCATTTCTTAAAGATATCCATAAAAAGTGTTGTTTAAAGTTTGCCACAAGCCACCTGGGAGACACACCAAACATGTGGAAGAAGGTGCTCTGGTCAGATGAAACCAAAATTGAACTTTTTGGCAACAATGCAAAACGTTATGTTTGGCGTAAAAGCAACACAGCTCATCACACCATCCCCACTGTCAAATATGGTGGTGGCAGCATCATGGTTTGGGCCTGCTTTTCTTCAGCAAGGACAGGGAAGATACAATTGATGGGAAGATGGATGGAGCCAAATACAGGACCATTCTGGAAGAAAACCTGATGGAGTCTGCAAAAGACCTGAAACTGGGACGGAGATTTGTCTTCCAACAAGACAATGATCCAAAACATAAAGCAAAATCTACAATGGAATGGTTCAAAAATAAACATATCCAGGTGTTAGAATGGCCAAGTCAAAGTCCAGACCTGAATCCAATCGAGAATCTGTGGAAAGAACTGAAAACTGCTGCTCACAAATGCTCTCCATCCAACCTCACTGAGCTCGAGCTGTTTTGCAAGGAGGAATGGGAAAAAATTTCAGTCTCTCGATGTGCAAAACTGATAGAGACATACCCCAAGCGGCTTACAGCTGTAATCGCAGCAAAAGGTGGCGCTACAAAGTATTAACTTAAGGGGGTTGAATAATTTTGCACGCCCAATTTTTCAGTTTTTGATTTGTTAAAAAAGTTTGAAATATCCAATAAATGTCGTTCTACTTCATGATTGTGTCCCACTTGTTGTTGATTCTTCACAAAAAAATACAGTTTTATATCTTTATGTTTGAAGCCTGAAATGTGGCAAAAGGTCGCAAAGTTCAAGGGGGCCGAATACTTTCGCAAGGCACTGTATATTGACGCAACATGTCAAGGCATCAGTCAGGAAGTTGAAGTTTGGTCGCATATGGATCTTCCAAATGGACAATGACCCCAAGCATACTTCCAAAGTTGTGGCAAAATGGCTTAAGGACAACAAAGTCAAGGTATTGGAGTGGCCATCACAAAGCCCTGACCTCAATCCCATAGAAAATGTGTGGGCAGAACTGAAAAAGCATGTGTGAGCAAGGAGGCCTACAAACCTGACTCAGTTACACCAGCTCTGTCAGGAGGAATGTCAGGAGGGCCAACATTCACCCAACTTATTGTGGGAATCTTGTGGAAGGCTACCCAAAATGTTTTACCCAAGTTGAACCATTTAATGCTACCAATTACTAATTGAGTGTATGTAAACTTCTGACCCACTGGGAATGTGATGAAAGAAATAAGAGCTGAAATAAATAATTCTCTACTATTATTCTGACATTTCACATTCTTAAAATATAGTGGTTATCCTGACTGACCTAAGACAGGGAATTTTTACTAGGATTACATGTCAGAATTGAAAAACTGAGTTTAAATGTATTTGGCTAAGGTGTATGTAAACCTCTGACTTCAACTGTACATTTTCCACTCCTGCCATGTAGGGAGCTTCGCACACACTCCTAATGGGGTCGCACACACTCCTAATGCCCCCCCACCCCCCCCCCCCCCCCCCCCCCCACACACACACACACAACAGCTATCACCTCTATAACCGTATAGAAGTAAACAGAGAAAAATGTCTCACCTCAGACACACAGTGTTTTCTCACCCCCTCATCTCAGCAATAAAGTCCTGTTATACAGTATGGTGTGGTTTTAACACACCTCAGTGAGATGAGATGGTGTTTGTCTGAAAGAGATAAAAATGAACACAAGGCCACCCTAGAGACGCACTGGGGTACATAAAGGAAGGAGCGTAGGAATTAACTGCAGGCCATATAACCTCTCTATTTCTCTCTCTCTCTGTCTCTCTGTCTCAATTCAATTGTCTCTCTCAGTTCAATTTCAATTGAAGGGCTTTATTGGCATGGGAAACATATATTAACATTGCTAAAGCAAGTGAAGTAGATAAACAAAAGTGATATAAACAATACAAATGAACAGTAAACATTACACTCACAAAAGTTCCAAAATAATAAAGACATTTCAAATGTCATATTATGTGCAAATAGTTAAAGTACAAAAGGGAAAATAAATAAACATAAATATGGGTTGTAATTACAATGGTGTTTGTTCTTCACTGATTGCCCTTTTCTTGTGGCAGCAGTTCACAAATCTTGCTGCTGTGATATTTCACGAAATAGAAATGGGACTCTCTCTCTCTCTCTCTCTCTCTCTCTCTCTCTCTCTCTCTCTCTCTCTCTCTCTCTCTCTCTCCCTCTCTCTCTCTCTCTCTCTCTCTCTCTCTCTCTCTCTCTCTCTCTCTCTCTCTCTCTCTCTCTCTCGGTGCATGCTGGGAGTTTTTTGGAGTTTGAGTGTTTGGTGTGGAAAGCTCTATCCTAACTAACTTTCTTGATTCTTTTATTTACATGTTATTTTCTATGGTGGAGGGTTAATGAAATATTTGTTTTTAGCGGTATCCAAAGTTTTTTTTTTCAAAGTTAGGGTGGAAGAGGACAGAGTAACTTTCCTGGGGGTTGGAAGGTGTAGTGTGCGCAATGGCTTCTCAGCCTAGCGCGGAGGAGACGCTGTCGATACAGCATGGATTCAGGTGTGTTCCTGAGAACGGAGTTAAGGTGGAAGAGGTTCTGCTCGCGGTCGGTGAACAGGTAGGAGCTGAGTTTATACATTCTGCTTCTAGAATGAACAAAGCTGTGGTTGTGTTCATGAAAAGGGCTAATTTGGTCGGTAGGCTAATTGCTAGCGGAATATTTGTAAGGGATGTGTTGGTGTCAATTTCACCTCTCTCTACCCCTTCAACAAGAGTTGTAGTGGCAAATTTGCCTCCGTTTATTACGGATGATCAAATTAGGAAAGAGCTGAGTCGTTTTGGTAAGTTTGCTAGCGGTTTCCGTGTACTGTCAGCAGGTTTTCAGGCAGATGCCGTTAAGCACGTTGTTTCGTTCAGGAGGCAAGTGTTTATGTTTCTGAACAATAATGAGCAACAGCTAAATGTGCATTTTAAAGTGAGGCATGGGGAGGGGCTCTATGCCGGTTTTGCCAGCACAGATAGTCTACGGTGTTTTGAATGTGGGGATTTGGGGCACAAGAGTTTTGCGTGCCCACATAAAGGCCATAGACAAGGTGAGGGTACAACGGCAGGTGGGGGAAATCGAGGTCAAAATGCAGGGGGTAAGGAGATGCAGATAGCAGAGGCTGGGCCTAGCCAGTCTAGAGATTGTGGTGTAGATGAGGCTGGGCCTAGTCAGGCTAGAGATGGTAGGGTTGTGGAGGCTGGGTCTAGTCAGGCTAGAGATGGTGGAGAAGCAGAGGCTGGGTCTAGTCAGGCTAGAGATGGTAGGGTAGTGGAGGCTGGGTCTAGTCAGGCTAGAGATGGTGGAGAAGCAGAGGCTGGGTCTAGTCAGGCTAGAGATGGTGGGGTAGCTGAGGCTGGGCCTAGACATGCTATGGAGGGTGGTGCAGATGATGCTGGGCCGAGTCATGCTATGGAGGGTGGTGCAGATAATGCTGAGCCGAGTCATGCTATGGAGGGTGGTGTAGCTGAGGCTGGCCCTAGTCATGCTATGGAGGGTGGTGCAGATGATGCTGGGCCTAGTCATGCTATGGAGGGTGGTGTAGCTGAGGCTGGCCCTAGTCATGCTATGGAGGGTGGTGCAGATGATACTGCGTCTAGTCAGGTAATTCTAGTGGATGAGGAGAGTATAGTGGGGAAGTGTAAGAGATTAGGGGGGAGGAGGAGGGTGTCAAGAGGAAAAAGAAAAAGGGTGTGGACAAAGGCACCATGGAAATGTTGCCTGTTGCTGTGGGTGAGGCCCTAACCAGAGAGAAAGGGCAGGTGGTCAGGGTGGGAGATAGAGAAGAGGAGGAAAGTGAGTCTGAGGAAGAGGATGAGGAGTTATTTTTTTCAGACTCCTCTTCAATTGGCCCGGAGCTGACAGCCAGTCAACCCGAGGGGTCTAAGTACACGTTGAGAGAACTGACAAGGTTCCTGAATGAGACTAAGGGGAAAAAAGTTAATCTTGAGGCTTTTTTTCCTGATCCTAGAAAGTTTGTAAGATCAGTACAACATGCTATGAGAAATGAGGGGCATGGTGTCCTCTCACCCAGGAAACGGTTTAGGTTGAGGAAGTGGGTCACAACAGTGCGTAAAGGTTTACCTTCAGACACTGTTTAAATGTTTAATTTCTTACTGACACTGGGGCTTTTTGAGCTTTGCTATTGGTCTATTTCTCTGCTGGCTTTTCTCCCACTTCTTATGGAGACTCTTCGGGTAGGCTCGCTCAATATAAATGGCGCCAGAGATGCGGGAAAGAGGAGTGTGTTGGGTGAATATGTAAAACAAAAAAAAGTACAGGTGTTGTTTCTGCAGGAGACGCATAGTGATGTGGTGAATGAAGTTGATTGGGGGCTCTGGTGGAAAGGGGCAAGTGTGTTGAGCCATGGGACAAATCTTAGTGCAGGGGTGGCAGTCCTTTTTGCACCGGGTCTGGCTGTAAAAATTTGCTCCTCAAAGGAGGTGTGTAGGGGTAGGTTGCTTGTTGTTAAAGCAGAAATTAACAACATGTGTTTTGTCTTTATAAATGTGTATGCGCCTAACACAGGGAGAGAAAGAGGGGTTCTATTTGGGAGTCTTAGACAGGAACTCTCACAAGTAGCGCCTGAGGAGACGCTGGTGATCGGAGGTGACTGGAACTGTACAATGGATTTTACAAAAGACAGAAATGGGGAAGAGCCTCATTCAGTGTCAGTGGGAGTGTTAAGGGATATCTTTAATCAGTTTGACCTAGTGGATGTTTGGAGAACTAAACATCCAAACACAAGACAGTATACGTGGGTGAAGGTTTTTGGGGCTAGGGTGAGTGCAGCTCGACTTGATCGTTTTTACATGTCCAGGAATCAGAGCAATAGGCTACTGGGTGCTACCATTCTCCCAGTGGGGTTTTCGGATCACCACATAACCATGGCTCGGCTGTCTATTTCACCAGGGCCCCGGCAGGCATCTTATTGGAAGTTCAATGTAAAGCTCTTACAAGATGCCACTTTTTGCTCAGGTTTCCAGACTTTTTGGGAAAGATGGGGGCAGCGAAGAGAGGAGTATGAGTCTCTGAGTCAATGGTGGGATGTGGGGAAAGTGCAAATTAGGCTTTTCTGTCAACAGTATACTGCTCTCTCATCCTCAGAGGCTAGGAGAGTATTGGGGGAACTAGAGCGGTGTATTAGTGAGATGGAGGTAGAGATGGTGGGGCAAGGCAATGTAGGCCTCCAGGCTAACTTAGCCGAATTACGTAGGGACCTGGGCAGTTTTTTCCAGGTTAAAGCAAAGGGAGCACTTGTAAGAGCTAGGTTCTCCATGCTCAAGGAGATGGATGCTCCCAGCTCCTTCTTCTTTGGTTTGGAAAGACAGAGCAGTGAAGCCAAGGGTATGCATTGTCTACGGCTGTCTGATGGGCGGGTGACCTCTGTGGTGGGGGAGATGCGGGAGCGGACTGTGGAGTTTTATACTGAATTGTATAGGGCAGAAATGTGTGATCCTATGTGTGCTCAGGTCTTGTTCGCAGGACTCCCTAAGCTCTCTCGGGCACAGAGGGATGAAATGGACATTCCTCTGTTGTCACATGAACTGGCAGAGGCAGTAACCCAGATGTCCCCCGGTCGTGCACCTGGGGTCGATGGACTTCCAGTGGAATTTTACAAAAAATTCTGGGGAACAATTGGACAGGATTTCTTTTGCGTGTTGTGTGAATGCGTCGGGGTAGGAGAGTTGCCGATGAGCTGCCGTCGGGCGGCTCTGACTCTCCTGCCCAAAAAAGGGGACTTGTGTGAACTTAAGAACTGGAGGCCTGTGGCATTACTCTGTGCGGACTACAAGATTTTTGCCAAGGTCCTCTCTAACAGACTGAAGTCCCATCTTGACTCTATAATACACAAGGACCAGACATATTGTGTACCGGGACGCTCAATCACGGACAACTTGTTCTTGATTAGGGACATGTTGGACTTGTCGAGAGGTTCTAATGTGAACTTTGGACTGGTCTCTTTAGATCAAGAGAAGGCTTTTGATAGAGTGGATCATGAGTATCTGTTTAATGTGATGTCTGTGTTTGGGTTTGGGAAGAGGTTTGTGACCTGTGTGAAGCTGTTGTATGCTGGGGCGTCATGTATGGTTAAGGTGGGAGGGGGGCTCAGTAGGCCAGTCTGGGTGAGACGGGGTATTAGACAAGGATGCCCTCTATCTGGGCAGCTGTACACACTAGCCATTGAGCCTTTTTTAGGACTGCTACGCAGGAGACTGCGGGGAGTGTGCTGGACAGGCATGGATGTGGTGACAGGAATAGCAGTCTCAGCATATGCAGATGATGTTTCTGTGATGGTCAGGGATGGGCAAGATATGCAGGAACTAGAGACTAGTCTGAAGGTGTACGAGGGAGCTTCATCAGCTAAGGTAAACTGGGGAAAGAGCAAAGCTCTGTTATGTGGGGCATGGGGGGTTAGGGCTCCTCCTCTGCTTCCAGGGGGTTTGCAGTGGGGTTGTGAAGGGCTTAAAGTGTTGGGGCTGGGCTCGGAGAGGTGGGTCAGCAAGAACTGGGAGGGGCTGTCACAGGCAGTGGTGTCAAGACTGGCCAGGTGGAGGTGGCTCCTGTCCCAAGTGTCATATAGAGGGAGGGTGCTGATAATCAACAACCTGGTGGCATCTTCCTTGTGGCATAAACTGGCTGTCCTCAACCCCCCCGCCGGTCTGCTTGCAGACCTGCAACGCAAGCTGGTGGACTTCTTTTGGTCGGGACATCACTGGCTGAAGGCAGCAGTTTTGTACATGACCGTCCACGAAGGAGGACAGGGCCTGGTGGAGCTGGAGAGCAGGATGGCTGCTTTCCGACTAAAGGCGGTGCAGAGACTGCTGTACCACACTGATGTTGGCTGGAGGGAACCAGCATGCGCGCTGCTGAGGAGAGCTGGCGGATTAGGGTTGGACCGGCAGCTGTTCCTCATGAAGCTGGAGAGGCTGAGTACAGCAGGTCTCTCAGAGTTTTACTCTGCGGTGCTGAGGGCCTGGCAGCTGCTAAGGCCCACACGAGAAGGGGGTGTGGAGCCTGGGCAGTGGGTGTGGGAGGAGCCTATCTTCCACAACCCAGCCATCCCTTTGAGATCGGTTCAGTCGGCCACCCTGCAGAGGCAATTGATGGCAGGGGGTTTACAAAGGCTGGGTGACCTGAGACTGCTGGGAGAGGAGGGGTGGAAAACCCCGGAGGTCTTGGCGCAACAAACAGGAATAACGTCTCTTAGGCTGCTGGAGAGATTCCTGGAGGAGGTCCAGGAGGCACTGTCTGAGCCGGTAAGGGGGGTGTTTGAGAGGCCAAAGGGAGAGGGGCCACCAATGTTCCCGCCACTGCAGGTGATGGCAGAGACTGGAGACTGGCAAGGGGGTCTGGAGGACTTGTTAGATTTTAACACTCCGAGCCTGGGGGAGTTTGAGGGGGTGGGAGGTAAAGCCCTCTACAACCTCTGCGTTAAGGTTAGGAGCATTAGAAGCCTAACAGGAGTGAAGGCACATCAGTGGCAGGGGGTATGTGGGGCGGAGAGTATGGTGGGTTTTAGATGGAGGGCGCTCTACAAACCCCCAGTACCAAAGAGGTCAGGGGACCTCCAGTGGAGGGTTCTTCATGGAGCCCTGGCCACTAACAGCTGGTTGGCACGGGTTGATCCGGGAATTGGGCAGGGGTGTTCTTTCTGTCAAATGAAAGAAACTGTAATTCATGTGTTTTCTGTGTGCACCAGGTTAATGCCATTAATGTCTCTGTTGGAATGTCTGTGTGACAGGTTGGGGGTGGTTTTTGCTGTTGGGATGTTTATAATGGGATACAGGTATTCGAGTAAGGAGAAAGAAAAATGTGTTTTGTTGAATTTTCTGTTTGCTCAGGCAAAGTTAGCTATTTGGCTAACAAGGAGGAACAGGGTTAAAGGTGGGGGGATAACAGACCCTTTACTACTGTTTAATGGGATGGTCTCTGCGCGCCTTAGGGTTGAGTTTGAGTTCTATAAAATGATCAAATGTGTGGAGATGTTTGAGGAGATATGGTGTGTTGGGGGGGCTGTCTGTATTGCTGGGGAAGATGTTTTGGATATACGGTTGTAGGAGAGGGTTTTTTGTGTATGGTGTTTTGTATCATGTGGTAGATGGAAAGATGAGTATGGTACATGAATGCAGTACAGGATATATTTTTTATTTATTTTTTTATTTATTTTTTTTATTTTAGGAGTGGGGGGGTGAGTTTTAAATGAATTGAGAATGTTTCAATAAAGAAAGACCAAAAGTCAAAAGTCTCTCTCTCTCTCTCTCTCTCTCTCTCTCTCTCTCTCTCTCTCTCTCTCTCTCTCTCTCTCTCTCTCTCTCTCTCTCTCTCTCTCTCTCTCTCTCTCTCTCTCTCTCTCTCTCTCTCTCTCTCTCTCTCTCTCTCTCTCTCTCTCTCTCTCTCTCTCTCTCTCTCTCTCTCTCTCTCTCTCTCTCTCTCTCTCTCTCCCTCCACTCCAAGGTTCCACACCATTCAGACAGTCCAGTCCAACGTTACAGACTGTGCTAGTAGCAGCCAGCAGCAGTATCAACAATCCATAGTAGTACTAGCTTTTTGTTAACATCAGTGGTGCATAAGACACAGATTCTGCGAATGGTGGGGGACGCACCAAGGGAGACACAGCTGTAATTAGTCCTAAACCCTGCTAAACTGGATGCAGAGAGAGGGCGAGGAACAGGGTCAGCAGTGGGAAAATACAAATCCAGTCCAATATCTAAAGACATTGATGATGCTAATATCTACAGTGTCACTGGACCATTTACTGGCAGGTAATAGTTTGTATGTACTGCACATGTAATGAGTGTGCTCGTGCACCTGCGTCCATTTATATTTACACATGTCTATTTAAAATCTCTACAATTCTCTGTGTCAATCCCACTGCATCCTAGTGCATCCCAGTGCATGACAGTCCATCCCAGTTCATCCCAGTGCATGCATGATGATGATAATTTACTTAGTTCGCTTATTTTTCCATAAATCCAATTGAGGCGAGGAAAGTGCTTTGTGTCTCCACGCCACCCCCATTATGCATAGGGCTCTGTGAGAGGATAGGACAGGGGATTCCTGGGAGTTCCTATGAATATTAACGAGCTGCTGGGAGGGAGCAGAGGAACAGAACACAGGCCAGATGTGCTAATCCATCCACAGCACCAGCAGTGTTGAGCACTCTCATCTGACAGATATCTCAGCCAGGGATTCACACTCCTCTCTTCTCCCCGCTTCCTAGATCCTCTCTTCTGTCATACCCCCTTTCATATTCTCCCTCCTTTCTTCTCCCCTCTCATACCCCCCCTCCCGCTTCTTTCCTGACCTCTTCTGTTGTAGATTAAGCTAAATTAAACACCCGTCTTTAACTTTTTTTTGCACCCAGAGCTTGGCCACTACAGTAACTTCCTGATGCTAGTTAGCTTGGCCACTACAGTAACTTCCTGATGCTAGTTAGCTTGGCCACTACAGTAACCTCCTGATGCTTACTTAGCTTGGCCAGTATGGTAACTTTCTGATGCTAGTAAGCTTTGACAGTATGGTAACTTCCTGATGCTAGGTAGCTTGGCCACTACAGTAACCTCCTGATGCTTACTTAGCTTGGCCAGTATGGTAACTTCCTGATGCTAGTTAGCTTGGCCAGTATGGTTACTTCCTGATGCTTGTTAGCTTGGCCAGTATATTAACTTCCTGATGCTAGTTAGCTTGGCCACTACAGTAACTTCCTGATGCTAGTTAGCTTGGTCACTACAGTAACTTCCTGATGCTAGTTAGCTTGGCCACTACAGTAACTTCCTGATGCTAGTTAGCTTGGCCACTACAGTAACTTCCTGATGCTAGTTAGCTTGGTCACTACAGTAACTTCCTGATGCTAGTTAGCTTGGCCACTACAGTAACTTCCTGATGCTTGTTAGCTTGGCCGCTACAGTAACTTCCTGATGCTATTTAGCTTGGCCACTACAGTAAGTTCCTGATGCTAGTTAGCTTGGCCACTGCAGTAACTTCCTGATTAACTTGTTATTTTCCATACATTATACAGTTCTGGAAGTGGTCAGCAGAAGCAACAGTTCTGTCAGAACCTGGTGAGTTGAGGCTGCAGCGTTTCAAGGAGGAAGGAGGAGGTGGTGGAGACTAGTCACCTCAGCCTAATGGGCTTTTCTGCCTGCAACCATGTCCTTGTGACTTAATAAAGCTTCAGGTCTCAAGAGGATGTTATGGAGGGTCAGTCTGGACTCATCATAGTTATGTTACTGTGTTAAAACAGAAATTCGTCACTTGAGCTTTTGTGTACATCAAGCAATCGTGCATCGATGTCAACGGATGGCTATTGCAACAGTGTGCTATGTTCTGTAATATAAGCACTTGACGTCTCCCCCTCTGATATGCCCCTACCTCTCCAACTCTTCCTCTTCTCTCCCTACGTCTCCCCCTCTGATATGCCCCTACCTCTCCAACTCTTCCTCTTCTCTCCCTACGTCTCCCCCTCTCATATGACCCTACCTCTCCAACTCTTCCTCTTCTCTCCCTACGTCTCCCCCTCTGATATGCCCCTACCTCTCCAACTCTTCCTCTTCTCTCCCTACGTCTCCCCCTCTGATATGCCCCTACCTCTCCAACTCTTCCTCTTCTCTCCCTATGTCTCCCCCTCTGATATGCCCCTACCTCTCCAACTCTTCCTCTTCTCTCCCTACTTCTCCCCCTCTCATGCCATTATACCAGTGGTGACAGGATATCTTGACACTGAGAAGAGACAAGGCACTATTTAAAAAATAAATAAAAGCATCTACCACTCAATGTTAAAGTTGTGCATTCTATTCACCCCCTGGGTCTTGCAAAATCATCCCTAAAAGTTGTGCTTGATAACATTATCTAATGACCATCTCTTGTTTAATTAAAATTCCATAGATGTTATTGTGTTAATTGACGATTTGAATTTGGTGTGCTACACTGTAAAAATCGTAGCTTGTTTTTACAGTAACTAAGTGGCAGCCAGTAACCTGTAAATTACTGTAAAAGAGTACAGTACGTTACATTACTGTGAAGAAATCATTTCCTTTGCCCTTTTTGCAGCAACTCTTGCACGGACAATGCCCACGCATTGGACTCTACCCACCCACACACACCGGAGAAGAGGGCTAGGGTGGAATATTAGATTCAGGACTGTTGCTGCCAGTAGTGGTGCATGGGTAAAATCACTGGGGAAGCCAAGCCAGAGAGAAAATGCCATACTACAACCAATGTGTTGTGATAATTTCGTTTTTGCTCTATAACCTGTTAGTTCACATGCCTTGCTACCGTCATATACTGCATATGCCTAAAGCTGAGACAATAAGCAGACACAGTGGCAGAATAAATTCAAACCACACCTTTGTTTCATCACAAAACCAGAGAGCAATCTCTCCGGTGAAGTCCATATAGCATATTGCATGCAACCAACAATTCATAACCAACAGCATTGTCAAGCAAGTTAATGTTTCCGTCATTTTCGACTATTGGTTTGAATCCACGGAGCGTTACCGCAAGTCACAAAGAAAACAGGAGCTGCCTCCACTATTCCAACACCATTTCATTAGTTTGGGAAGCCTGGCTCCCCTTGGCGTCCATGAATACACACCACTGCCACCATGGGGCGTCGGTCAGAATGCAATAAGGTGATGGTACAGTCATGCCATCTATTTCACACACCGCAAACGGGTGGGGGTTAGAAAGGATGTGTTAGGGGTTGTGGCTTGTTAAGGCAAACGGGCGGGGGTTAGAAAGGATGTGTTAGGAGTTGTGGCTAAAGGATGTGTTAGGAGTTGTGGCTTGTTAAGCCAAACGGGCGGGGGTTAGAAAGGATGTGTTAGGAGTTGTGGCTTGTTAAGCCTAACGGGCGGGGGTTAGAAAGGATGTGTTAGGAGTAGTGGCTTGTTAAGCCTAACGGGCAGGGGTTAGAAAGGATGTGTTAGGAGTAGTGGCTTGTTAAGCCTAACGGGCGGGGGTTAGAAAGGATGTGTTAGGAGTAGTGGCTTGTGACAGGTGACTATTACAGGGAATGGGCCTCACATACAAACTGAGGAGGACTAAACATAACAAAGGGGTATTATCAAACCAAGCCTTAGAGAATGATGTGCTTTAGGATGTGGTGGTCCGGAAGGGAGATACAAAAGGGAAACATTAGGAAGAGATCAACATGAAGGTGCAGACATGACAAAGTAGTGACAGGTGACTATTACAGGGAATGGGCCTCACATACAAACTGAGGAGGACTAAACATAACAAAGGGGTATTATCAAACCGAGGAGCACTAAACATAACAAAGGGGCATTATCAAACCGAGGAGCACTAAACATAACAAAGGGGCATTATCAAACCGAGGAGGACTAAACATAACAAAGGGGCATCGTCAAACCGAGGAGGACTAAACATAACAAAGGGGCATTATCAAACCGAGGAGGACTAAACATAACAAAGGGGCATCGTCAAATCGAGGAGGACTAAACATAACAAAGGGGCATTATCAAACCGAGGAGGACTAAACATAACACAGGGGCATTATCAAACCGAGGAGGACTAAACATAACAAAAGGGGCATTATCAAACCGAGGAGGACTAAACATAACAAAGGGGCATTATCAAACCGAGGAGGACTAAACATAATAAAGGGGCATTATCAAACTGAGGAGGACTAAACATAATAAAGGGGCATTATCAAACCGAGGACAAAACATAAAGGGGCATTATCAAACCGAGGAGGACTAAACATAACAAAGGGGCATTATCAAACCGAGGAGGACTAAACATAATAAAGGGGCATTATCAAACTGAGGAGGACTAAACATAATAAAGGGGCATTATCAAACCGAGGACAAAACATAAAGGGGCATTATCAAACCGAGGAGGACTAAACATAATAAAGGGGCATTATCAAACTGAGGAGGACTAAACATAATAAAGGGGCATTATCAAACCGAGGACAAAACATAAAGGGGCATTATCAAACCGAGGAGGACTAAACATAACAAAGGGGCATTATCAAACCGAGGAGGACTAAACATAACAAAGGGGCGTTATCAAACCGAGGAGGACTAAACATAATAAAGGGGCATTATCAAACCGAGGACAAAACATAATAAAGGGGCATTATCAAACCGAGGAGGACTAAACATAATAAAGGGGCATTATCAAACCGAGGAGGACTAAACATAATAAAGGGGCATTATCAAACCGAGGAGGACTAAACATAACAAAGGGGCATTATCAAACCGAGGAGGACTAAACATAACAAAGGGGCATTATAAAACCGAGGAGGACTAAACATAATAAAGGGGCATTATCAAACCGAGGAGGACTGAACATAACAAAGGGGCATTATCAAACTGAGGACGTACACAAAGAGATATAACATGGGGTAATTGGAAGCAATTGAAGTGCTGTAGGGGTGTCATGACCCTTCACAACCCTCACACATACTGACACCGATACATACACATACACACCCCGCCCAACACACACTCTCCTGCATTGACTCACACATTTCCACTGACACCCTAACACACACAAACATGCATACTGACGACACACACACTCACACCACATACGCTGCTGTTACAGTCTATTATCAATCCTGTTGCCTAGTCACGTTAACCTTACCAATATGTACATAGATACCTCAATTACCTCGTAACACTACACATAGACTTGGTACTGTTAATCCCTGTACATGTTATTTTATTTATTCGTTATTGTTATTCACTGTGTGTCACCGTTTGTATTATAATTCAAATGTCTTTATCTTTATCTTTAACTCTGCATTGTTGGAAAAGGCCCCGTAAGAAAGCATTTCACTGTTAGTCTACACCTGTTGTTTACAAAGCATGTGACTGTTAGAGTCGTGTGTATAGGTGGCAGGGAAGTCAGGCGCAGGAGAGTCAAACAAGGTGTAAATTGGGTCGTTTAATATAAGTCCACTTAACATGCTCCAAACACTAAATACGTACATACATAAACAAACATGGGTACGAGGACCTGTCGCTCACCGATACAACATTAAAAAAAACACTTGACATAAAACAATCTCTGACAAAGACATGAGGGGAAACAGAGGGTTTAATACACAACAGGTAATGAATGGGATTGAAAACAGGTGTGTGGGAAGACAAGACAAAACCAATGGAAAATGAAAAATGGATCAATGATGGCTAGAAGGCCGGTGACGTCGACCGCCGAGCACCGCCCGAACAAGAAGAGGCAATGACTTCGGCAGAAGACGTGACAGTGACAAATAACATTTTATTTGATTCATAATTTATTTCATAGTTTTTTTGCTCATCTTTATCATGGGATCCAATTATTTTGGACCTTACTGGATAGGGGGCTCCTGAGTGGCGCAGCGGTCTAAGGCACTGCATCTCAGTGCTAGAAGATTCACTACAGACCCTGGTTTGATTCCAGACTGTATCACAACCTGCCGTGATTGGGAATTCCATAGGGCGCTGCACAATTGTCCCACTGCCGTACGGTCTACGGTTTGGCCGGGGTATGACATTATTATTTAAAAAAACAAGATATGAATATAAGAATAGGTTTAAGATTGAGTTGGCTTTTTAAATTGAAAACTACACTTTTATTTTTTTTTTAAATTATTTTTGGCCAAGATAAAGCAAAGCAGTGCGACAAAAACAAAAACACAGAGTTACACATGGGATAAACAAATGTACAATAACACAATAAAACATCTGTATACAGTGTGCGCAAATGAAGTAAGGAGGTAAGGCAATAAATAGGCCATAGTGGTGAAGTAATAACTGTTTAGCAAATTAACACTGGAGTGATATATGTGCAGATGAGGATGTTCAAGTAGAAATACTGGAGTGCAGAAGAGCTGAAAAAACTAAAAACAAATATGGGGACGAGGTACAGTAGGTAGTTGGTTGGATGGGCTATTTACAGATGGGCTGCAGCGATCGGTACAGCTGCAGCGATCGGTAAGCTGCTCTGACAGCCGATGCTTGATGTTAGTGAGGGAGATATGAGTCTCCAACTTCAGTGATTTTTGCAATTCGTTCCAGTCATTGGCAGCAGGGAACTGGAAGGAAAGGCAGCCAAAGTAGGTATTGGCTTTGGGGATGACCAGTGAAATATCCCTGCTGGAGCACGTGCTACGGGTGTGTGTTGCTATGGTGATCAGTGAGCTGAGATAAGGTGGAGCTTTACCTAGCAAAGACTTAAAGATGACCTGGAGCCAGTGGGTTTGGCAAACGAATATGTAGCGAGGACCAGCCAACGAGAGCATACAGGTCGCAATGGTGGGTAGTACATGGGGCTTTGGTGACAAAACGGATGGCACTGTGATAGACTGTTGGGTAGAGTGTTGGAGGCTATTTTGTAAATGACATCGCCAAAGTCAAGGATCGGCAGGAGAGTAATCAGTGAAGGAGGCTTTGTTGCAAAATATGAAGCCGATTCTAGATGTAATTTTGGATTGGAGATGCTTAGCGTGAGTCTGGAAGGAGAGTTTACAGTCTAGCCAGTCACCTAGGTATTTGTAGTTGTCCACACATTCTAAATCAGAACCGTCCAGAGTAGTGATGCTGGACGGGCGGGCAGGTGTGGGCAGCGATCGGTTGAAGAGCATGCATTTAGTTTTACTAGCGTTTAAAAGAAGTTGGAGGCCACAGAAGGAGAGTTGTATGGCATTGAAGCTCATTTGGAGGTTTGTTAACACAGTGTCCAAAGAAGGGTCAGATGTATACAGAATGGTGTTGTCTGCGCACATTTACTAGATAAAGGGATTTGAGTCTGTAGCACACTTTAAATCTGTCTCACCAGATGGACAGTATGTACTAATAGCAAAACTCTTTTATATCTCCAAGAACCTCATTGAATGTGATTAAATAAAATAAAATCAAAGTTTATTTGTCACGTGTGCCGAATACAACAGGTGTAAGTAAACCTTACAGTGAAATGCTTACTTACAGGCTCTAACCAATAGCGCAAAAAAGGTGTTAGGTAGCTTAGCCCCAGTGATGTACTGGGCCGTACGCACTACCCTCTGTAGTGCCTTGCGGTCAGAGGCTGAGAAATTGCCGTACCAGGCAGTGATGCAACCAGTGCCATGCTCTCGATGTTGCAGCTGTAGAACCCTTTGAGGATCTCAGAACCCATGCCAAATATTTTTAGTTTCCTGAGGGGGAATAGGTTTTGTCGTGTTCTCTTCACGACTGTCTTGGTACGTTTGGACCGTTCTAGTTTGTTGTTGATGTGGACACTGAGGTACTTGAAGCACTCAACCTGCTCCACTACAGCCCCGTCAATGAGAATGGGGGTGTGCTCAGTCCTCCTTTTCCTGTAGTCCACAATCATCTCCTTAGTCTTGGCTACATTGAGGGAGAGGTTGTTATTCTGGCACCACACGGCCAGGTCTCTGACCTCCTCCCTATAGGATGTCTCGTCGTTGTCTGTGATCACGCCTACCACTGTTGTGTCATCTGCAAACTTAATGATGGTGTTGGAGTCGTGCCTGACCATGCAGTCATGGGTGAAGAGGGAGTACAGGAGGGGACTGAGCACACACCCCTGTGGAGCTCCAGTGTTGAGGATCAGCGCGGCAGATGTGTTGCTACCTACCCTCACCACCTGGGGGCAGCCAGTCAGGAAGTCCATGATCCAGTTGCAGAGGGAGCTGATGCTCTCATGCATTCCTCAGTGTTGCTTGCCTCGAAGCGAGCAGAGAAGTGATTTAGTTTGTCTAGTAGGCTCGGGTAACTGGGCAGCTCGCAGCTGTGCTTACCTTTGTAGTCTGTAATAGTTTGCAAGCCCTGCCACATAAGTTGAGCATCGGAGCCGGTGTAGTATGATTCAATCTTAGCCCTGTATTGACGCTTTGCCTGTTTGATGGTTCGTCGCAGGGTATAGCAGGATTTCTTGTAAGCTTCCGGGTTAGAGTCCCGCACCTTGAAAGCGGCAGCTCTACCCTTTAGCTCATTGCGAATGTTGCCTGTAATCCATGGCTTCTGGTTGTGGTATGTACGTACAGTCACTGTGGGGACGACGTCCTCGATGTACTTATTGATAAAGCCAGTGACTGATGTGGTGTACTCCTCAATGCCATCGGAAGAATCCCGGAACATGTTCCAGTCTGTGATGTCAAAACAGTTCTGTAGTTTAGCATCTGCTTCATCTGACCACTTTTTATAGACCGAGTCACTGGTTCTTCCTGCTTTAATTTTTGCTTGTAAGCAGGAATCAGGAGGATAGAGATGTGGTCAGATTTACCAAGTGGAGGGTGAGGGAAAGCTTGGTACGCGTCTCTGTGTGTGGAGTACAGGTGATCTAGAATTTTTGTTCCTTCTGGTTGCACATTTAACATGTTGATAGAAATTTGGTAGAAATGTAAGTTTCCCTGCATGAAAGTCTCCGGCCACTAGGAGCGCCAACTCTAGGTGAGTGGTTTCCAGTTTGCTTATTTCCTTATACAGCTGACTGAGTGTGGTCTTGGTGCCAGTATCTGTCTCTGGTGGTAAATAAACAGTGACAAAAAGTATAGCTGAAAACTCTCTAGGCAAGTAGTGTGGCCTGCAATTTAACACAATATACTCTACTTCAGGCGAGCAAAATCTAGAGAGTTCCTTAGATTTCGTGCACCAGCTGTTGTTTACAGATATGCACAGACCGCTCCCCTGGTGCAGCGTATATGTGCAGCGTAAGATGTGTAAAGATGGTGTAATAATGGAGCTGTGAGTCAGGAAGCAGGTTTAACAAAACAACAAAACCAGGAACGAGACAATTCCATGTGGCTACACAAGAAAACATTTAATAAATATATAAATGAACAAAACAAGAAACACGAACAGCGCACCGACATGAAACAGGAACAGAAACAATAACTCCTGGCGAACCAAAGGGAGTGACATATATAGGGAAGGAACCAACGGGAGTGACATATATAGGGAAGGAACCAAAGGGAGTGACATAAATAGGGAAGGAACCAAAGGGAGTGACATATATAGGTCAGGAACTAAAGGGAGTGACATATATAGGGAAGGAACCAACGGGAGTGACATATATAGGGAAGGAACCAAAGGGAGTGACATAAATAGGGAAGGAACCAAAGGGAGTGACATAAATAGGGCAGGTAATCAAGGAGGTGATGGAGTCCAGGTGATTGTCAATAAGTGCTGGTGTGCGTGATGATGGTGACAGGTGTGCGTAATAATCAGCAGTCTGGTGACCTCGGGCCCAGAGAGGGAGTATACGTTACAATTGGTAACACTTTATTTGGATAGTCCATCTGTAAATTCTCTACAGACTATCTACAGTACACACACAAACAAATGAGGGTTCCTCAAGGGTTCTTTGGGAGGGGTGATGGTTCTAAGTGGAACCATACTGACTCAAATAACCCTTTGAGCTCTTCAATGGTTCTTTACAGTTCACAAAAGGATCATTTGCTCTTTTAGTGATAATTAAAATGTAGGGGAGGTGGCTCATTAAAATATTTTGGGATGTGCACAACTCTTTTTGGGCAGCTGTGAGTGAGAGTCTCATTCCAGTTTATCTAGTGTGTTGTAATATGCCTTTACAAATACTATGACTTTGGCCAGTGACGGTGGCTTGTGAAAGACTTACGTGTGTCAATTGAGAATGGTTGAAAAAATCAGCCAGTGGTTCTCATTTCCCTCCTCAGGGAGCCCCAGATGTCCCAGAGGTAGTTCACTAGATTCAACTTGTTAATTAATACAATAATAACACCTATGGAATTTAAACAATATAATATGGCTGACCAGAATAAAACACCCTGTATGGTTCTACAAAAGGACCTACGAACAACTTTTCAGATTGAGAAAGGCTCTATAAAGTACCATTCTCCATAAACGTTTTATAAAGAACCAGAATAAAGTGTTCTACAGGGTTATAACCATAGCAGAACCCTTTTTTGGTGCTATATAGAAACAAATTGTATGGTTCTTTATAGAACCCTAGGAAATGCTCTCCAGATGCTCTACCCTTATTCTATAGCACCATACAGGTTCCATTTAGAACCTCCTGACCATTGCTATTTTTAGAACATTCAAAAAAAGAGTTCTACATAGCACCAAAAAGGGTTATGCTATGGTTACAAGCAGAGAACCCCTATCTGGTATTATTTAGAACCATTATTTGTGTGCAGACTATCAGCAACATTTAAATTAACTGTCTACTATAACCTTAACCCTAGCCCTAGCTCTCACGCAAGGGACTCTTGAGTGGCTCAGCTGTCTAAGGCACTACATCTCAGTGCTAGAGGTGTCACTACAGACCCTGTTATGATTCCAGGCTGAATCAAAACTTGCTGTGATTGGGAGTCCCATAGGGCGGCGCACGATTGGCCCAGCATCGTCTGGGTTTTGCTGGGGAAGGACGTCATTGTAAATAAGAATTTGTTCTTAAATGACTTGCCTAGTTAAATAAATAAATAAAAACTAACCTTAACTCTTATCTGAACCCTAAACTTAACCCTAACATTTATTCTAACCGTAACCTTAGCAAGCAGTTGCTTATCATCATATAGATGGAAATCCAAACACAGTGTGACCTGATTTTCTATGCAAACACATGACAAATGGGGGACATCAAACATTTAATTTGAATGAAAATTAGATGGAGTTTAATACAGAACGAAGAGGATGGCTATCGTACGAAGCAGACATTGTTTCCAGATTTTAAAAAGTTGACTCAATATGCAAGTCTTTAAAGTGGAGTGGAACATTTTAATTGACCTTGATGAAAGTGAATGTTTCTACCTCATCAGCTCTAAGATGAGAAACAAAACCAATGCAGCTCTTGCTCATCTCATTGTGAGGAAATTACTCGTTAAGAGATGACCCAAGATCAGATTTGCTCTTTTCCTAACCTTATTCAGGTCAGGAACAGGCTAAGTTAAACTGATCTAAGTCCTGTGCTTTGAACAAGTGGCAACCCTTGCCTGGAGCTGGAAGCAGTCTCCTGTACAGCAGGTGCTATTCTTTATGACCAGGCACTTTGTTTACATGGATGGTTGGTCTCACTTCCTCACTGAACATAAAGATTTCCTCACGCTGCTTGAAGGTCTATCAACCTTCAAAGCTTCCCTAAAGGTTAACACCTAGGGTTCTATTAAATCAGATCCGCTTCTGGTGTCATCTGCATAGCGGCTGTTTTTACGGTGTCGGAGGTAGAACTGCACTAGAGCTGTCAAATACACTAGTGGCTCCCGGTGTTAGGATTCTGATGATTTGTTGCCACAGATGGTTTGATTACGTTTTTACAGTTGTGGCTGGATGGATCCATCTAGTGGTCGCGTCGGGGACAACGTTTATTGACAATTAGTTTTGTAGCTACTGCAACCCTAACCCTAACCCTTTTCCTAACCTTAAACTCATTCTCCTAACCTTCTATGTTAATTCACTGCCACGTTAGTTATCCTAACCTGTCACGTTAATTATCCTAACCTGTCACGTTAATTATCCTAACCTGTCACGTTAATTATCCTAACCTGTCACGTTAATTATCCTAACCTGTCACGTTAATTATCCTAACCTGCTATGTTAATTAATTTAACCTGTCACGTTAATTATCCTAACCTGCCACATTAATTATCCTAACCTGCTATGTTAATTAATTTAACCTGTCACGTTAATTATCCTAACCTGCCACATTAATTACCCTAACCTGCCACATTAATTACCCTAACCTGTCACGTTAATTATCCTAACCTGCTATGCAAGCAAACCATCTGTGGGGACAAATTATCAGTATCACCACACAAGTTAATGCTTGATCTGATTGAATTTCGGCCCTATAGACTATTCCAGATTGATAGCCTACGATGCCTGTCAAACAGGTCTCCCTTGGAATATCTTTCTCAATGTCCTGGTTAAATGAATCTTATAGTAATATAAATAAAATGACATGTCTTTTCTAAGAGCTTGACAACTAAGTATTATAAGGGGACTCACATTTACATCATCCACCTGCATTGTGTCAATCAAATTGACACTCATTTAGAGCTATATTCAATCAGAATGACACTCATTTTAGGGCTAGAATCAATCAGATTGACACTGATTTTAGGGCTAGATTCAGTCAGATTGAAACTGATTGTAGTGCTAGATTCAGTCAGATTGACACTCATTTTAGGGCTAGAATCAATCAGATTGACACTGATTTTAGGGCTAGATTCAGTCAGATTGAAACTGATTTTAGGGCTCGATTCAGTCAGATTGACACTCATTTTAGGGCTAGAATCAATCAGATTGACACTCATTTTAGGACTAGATTCAGTCAGATTGACATCTGCATAGCGTTGTTTTGGCGATGTCACTCATCTTAATCTAACAGCCCATGTTTTGAAATTAGAACATATTTTTACAATAAGTCTACTGACTGGTAACCACTCTCTGAACTTGATATTAAATTGTTAAACATCATTTAGCTCCAGTCATTACTGTCTGTTGAATATTAATGTTAAGTGGATGGTGATATAAAACACATCTTCATGAAGGGTCATAAACAGTATCTACTTCCTTGAAGTAAATTGACTAAACAAAAGCTCATTTATAAAGCAAATTACCTTGATAAAACCTTTTTAATTTTTTTTCATTAAAAAGAAACTTCCCGAAATCGGGGAGTTTACATTTAACATTAGTGTACCAACGAGACACACCTTTACTAAGGGCCCCTATGGTTTCAACCTCTACCTTCAATCCACTAAGTGAGGGCTTCCAGAGCTCACACCTGGATAATATGCCTGCTCCTCCTGAGCCTTGTAAATGGGACCCAATGTTGGTGCAAACCACATTTCAATAAAGGGACATCGAAACAATGTATCAAGGACATTAAAACAGTCCTCTCTCTCTCTCTCGTTGTTCCTTGCTGCATATGCAGAGTGCTGTAAACATGTCTCGGGAAACCTATTTAATAGCTAGCCGTTGGCGACGGTGGCCACAATGAAGCACATAACACACACATCACATGCCAAGCTCCTAGAATATAATGCTGTGTAAGGCATGATCAGGAGATGTTTCAGACCCAGGGTCTGTAATGTATTCAAGGCTTCAATGACGTCCAGAGGAGACAATAACAAATGTTGAATATTTCCTCCTATGAGCAGAATAATACACACTGATAGATCTACACTATATATACAAAAGTATGTGGACACTTAGTGGATTTGGCTATTTCAGCCACACCTGCTGCTGACAGGTGTATAAAACTGAGCACACGGCCATGCAATCTCCATAGACAAACATTGGCAGTAGAATGGCCCATACTGAAGAGCTCAGTGACTTTCAATGTGGCACCGTCATAGGATGCCACTTTTCCAACAAGTCAGTTCATCAAATTTCTGCCCTGCTAGAGCTGGCCCGGTCAACTGTAAGTGCTGTTATTGTGAAGTGGAAACGTCTAGGAGCAACAACGGCTCAGCCCGAAGTGGTAGGCCGCACAAGCTCACAGAACGGGACCGCCGAGTGCTGAAGTGCGTTAACATCGTCTGTCCTCGGTTGCACCACTCACTACCGAGTTCCAAACTGCCTCTGGAAGCAACGTCAGCACAAGAACTGTTCATCAGGAGAAGGAGTTTCCATGGCCAAGCAGCCGCACACAAGCCTAAAATTGTGTGGATTAATGGTCTAGGCCTGTTTTTCATGGTTCGGGCTAGGCCCCTTAGAAATCTTAATGCTACAGTATACAATGACATTCTAGACGATTCTATGCTTTCAACTTTGTGGCAACAGTTTGTGGAAGGCCCTTTCCTGTTTCAGCATGACAATGTCCCCATGGACAAAGTGAGGTCAACACAGAAATGGTTTGTCGAGCTCGGTGTGGAAGAACTTGACTGGCCTACACAGAGCCCTGACCTCAACCCCATTGAACACCTTTCGGATGAATTGAAACACAGACTGCGAGCCAGGCCTAATCACCCAACATCAGTACCCGACTTCACTAATGTTCTTGTGGCTGAATGGAAGCAAGTCCCTGCAATGTTCCAACATCTAGTGGAAAGCCTTCCCAGAAGAGTAGAGGCTGTTATAGCAGCAAAGGGGGGACCAACTCATTACTAGTGCCCATGACTTTGGAATGAGATGTTCAATGAGCAGGTGTCCACATACTTTTGGTCATGTAGTGTATAGTGTATATTTATTAAACGAGAGCAGTAAAAATGTATTTGTTTGTCATACAAGTGGTTACGGTCTGATATACCACGGATGTCAGCCAATCAGCATTCAGGGCTCGAACAACCCAGTTTCTAATTAAGAAATAATCTCTCTGTCTCTTTATCGCACACAATCACAAATGCACAATGCAGACGCACATGCATACAAAACAGAGCAAGTATATTCCTCTAAATTCAGTGCACACACACTTGCTTATGTAAACTAACACTCGCTTATGCTACAACTACAAAGTGATAGGTCTACACGTCAAATACGAGACTTTACTTTTTAATAATATAGTGCGCTGAAATCTACAGGCCCTCCAGGATTCTGCAACTGCAACATTATTTAGTAAAACAACAATTCCCTGCATATTATGCAAGGGCTTGAGACTTTGACTAATCACTGCAAATATTTCTGCATAAAATAGTCCAATCATCGTAATAGTTCTGCATAAAACTACCCATCACAGCAGTTCAGATGTAGGATCTTAATTTGATCACCCTGTTGCCGGAGAACATTCCACCAAGACAGGACATTTGGAATTTGAAGTAGTGTATTTGAAGTTTAAAAAGGCTTCTGAAGTTTTTTATTTCCACTTTGAAATTTCCGACATGATTTTCCCTTATGAAAAATGTAGCAACCCCTACAAATATGTCCATGAATTATACTGAACGAAAATATGAACGCAACATGCAACAATTTTAAAGATTTTACTGAGTTACAATTCATATAAGGAAATCAGTGAATATAAATAAATTCATTAGGCACTAATCTATGGATTTCACATGACTGAGCAGGGGTGCAGCCACTGGGGAGCCAGGCCAAGTCAATCAGAATGAGTTTTCCCCCACAAAAGAGCTTTATTACAGACAGAAATACTCCGTTTCATCATCTGTCCTGGTGGCTGGTCTCAGATGATCTTGCAGGTGAAGAAGCCGGATGTGGAGGTACTGGGCTGACGTGGTCACATGTGGGCTGTGGTTGTGAGGCCAGTTGTACGTACTGCCAAATTCTCTAAAATGACATTGGAGGTGGCTTATGGTTGAGAAATTAACATTAAATTCTCTTGCAACACCTCTAGTGGACATTCCTGCAGCCTGCATGCCAATTGCATGCTCCCTCAAAACAAGAGACATCTGTGGCATTGTGTTGTGGAACAAAACTGCACATTTTAAAGTGGCTTTTTATTGTCTACAGCACAAGGTGCACCTGTGTAATAATTATGCTGTTTAATCAGTGTAATCATTAATATGCTACACCTGTCAGGTGGATAGATTATCTTTGCAAAGGAGAGTGCTCAGAGCTCAGAGAAAAGTGTGTCTCAAAACAAACAATACCTCACAGTGATGGAGTACAAGGACTTGAACTAAATAGTGTGGGATGATGACATACAGGTGTGTGAACAGGTGATTAGAATTCCGGTGATTGGGATCTGGAGAGTGAGCTGGAAAGTGTGCTGCGTTCCGGGGATCTAAGTGTTTGGGAGTGTGAGTAGGACGCAGACGTCACAGATGTAAACAAACGTGTACACTTATTTGAGAACAATCAGCTAATAAGGGTCCAACACTTTAAAGTTTACATTCATATAATCCACATTTCCTGGAGGATAATTTTCCCGCTGTCGCAAACTGGCTCAAATTAAGGTCCTACATCTGCACAAAAAGAGGGCTAGCAAAAAGAGGGCTAGCGATCTGCACATTTATTGCATAATATGGTTCAATCCAGCCACACATCAACAAACCTTTTCCTTCGTCACCACATTTTCACAACAAATTGGACAAAATCATTGCAAATTGCAGCAAAATCTGGCATTTCCTATAGTGCCCAGCCTGACATCTGAACACACACACACTAGACCAGGGGTGGGCAACTCCAGTCCTCGAGGGTCTGATTGGTGTCACACTTTTTCTCCATCCCTAGCAAACACAGCTGATTAATCAAATGTCATTCTAAACTGAAGATGATTAGGTGATTATTGGAGTCAGGTGTGTTAGCTGGGGCTGGGGCAAAACTGTGACACCAATCAGGCCCTGCAGGACTGGAATTTCCCACCCCTGTGACTATATCCGATGATATACACTTTGAGCCATGATGCTCTTTGATGTAGAAAGTGGTTTAATTATGAAAAAGTCCCTGCTGGGACATCTATTATTCATGTATTCTCTTCTTTACACAGGGACATCTCTGCTGCTCGTGTGTGTGTGTGTATGTGTGTGTGTTTGTGTGTGCATGAATGTCCACGTGAGTATGCGTGTGTGTTTCAAGGATGCGTGTGCGGACAGCGAGGTGCTAATTTACTGTTTAAATGGAGTGGTAAAGTTCACAGGGAGACGATGATTGATTAAACACCTAACATAACTCACAACTAGACAAGCTGGCGTTTCATTCAATACAAACCTCATTAGACATGCTAATGGCTCATTTGAATGCGAGGTGCTTGGGAGTTACTATTGGTCATTTTAACTCACTCTACATGGGATGCACACAGGGATGGAAATTAAGCTAGCCCGAGGCTAGTACTTTTCAGACCGGCTAGTAAACAATGTGTCAAACCAGCCCACTGGATAGAGGAATTTTTAAAATATCGCATAGCACTGATTTTAGACCTGGGCTAGTAAACATCGTGGTCTACTAGCCTGGCTGGCCACTGGCCCAAATCCTAAAATTCCATCCTTGGATGCAAGTGTAGCACATCTATCTGAGCTATTCCAGTAGAGGTGAATAGAGATGACATTGACTTGAAATGATCAGTATCTCCCAACTCTCTCAATCATCGTTCAGTCAGCCACCTGTCAGACAAGAGAGTAAAACAACATGCTAACAGAGCAGTCACTACGGCAACAACCCGACTCCACGCGACTATTGTACCTGATGATTATGCTAAAGATAAATTGTGTGTGTGAATATGAATGCATAAACATAACCAAACACTTATAATAATGCCACACTAACACATCAGCTCAGCCTGATCAAATATGCAGTCAATCTCAAGTGAGCATGTTACCATGAACTATGACTGACTGTTAATTGTCATAACTTTGTTCCAGGTGCCACTAGCAAAGATGGTGAATAAATTAAGACGGTATTACTAAAATAGTTAAACTTCCGGTACGTCAGCCTGGTCTCAGAGCCAAACGAAATATACATTTACATATTTATGATAACTTCCAAGAAGTATGATACCTACTAATGGTTTAGTTACATCAGACAGAAACAAAAGTAGAGGGAGGTTGGTCGGGGAAGATGGGTATGCGTAATCCACAACCGACTAGCAATCCAAAGGTTGCATATTCGAGTGGTGTCGGGGACAACTGTAGCATTTTAGCTTCCCTTCCCCTTTTTCTAAACTTAACCCAATTCCCCAACCGGGTACATAAATTGATCTAACCTTTGTCATTTTAGTTCCCCTAACCTTCAATATAAATGATTCTATATTGATTCTATATTGATTCTATATTGATTCTATATTGATTCTATATTGTCATTAGTTCTTCTAACCACCAGAGTAAATTCTCCCCAGTAATTGTCCTTTGTTGTTATGATGCAACAAGCAACCTGGTCTCAGAGAAAGATGTATAATACTGTACGTCCACCAAGATGTGTGATCATTTACATAATCTAATTTGTATGCTATTGTACGACCAGGTAAGATGAATGATACTATACGTCCTCTTATTGTGTGACCGCAATTCCATTCCAAATGTAACCTAACATAACATATCGTAGTGTCACAGATTTACATATAGAATAATATGAATTGCCCTGATACGACGTTGATCAACTCTCATTCATTGGGAAATATGAAGATGGAAGACGGATGTTGAGTTTTGAGAAGAGTCCAACCTTGTAGAATCCTCTTGCATCAGACTTCCCCATAAGGGAGGTCTTGTGGCCTATCGGGTGAGAGGACAGCAACAGAATGGTGATTATTCTTTTATTACATTTTTCAGACCCCAGAGAGAGGGAGATGGAGAGAGATTTCTGTAACCTCTACAAAAGAGAAGAAGAGCTTTATGTTCCACAAAGGAAATTATTCAACCCCATTCACAATCTGAGAGAGAGAGCTAAGATAGTGGGGTGGTGGGGAAATATAGGACAATCAATGTAAGATCGGGAGAGAGATTAGCAGACAAGAAAAATAAAGACTCTCTCTCTCTCTCGTCATTCACAGTCAATCACACCCTCCCTCCAACTCTGTCCATTCCCAGTCCCACCGAACAGCTCCAGCACAAGTAAAGGTCATTTCCATCCTGGCATTCACCTCAGATATCTCCCATGTCCAGGTGTTCCCCTTTTCTCCAAAATGCCTTGTCAGTTCATTGTAATTCCTCAGGAGGACGTTAGCTGGCCAGTTAGCTGCTGTTTTACCGAAAGAGAAGAGATGGGAACAGACAGACAGAGCAGAGCAGATCAGGTGATCCTCCAGCATTTTAAACAAGGCTGATCAACTGGCTGTGGAGAATCTCTCTGGAGGCGGCAGAAACGCACACCTGGTGTGGAGAATCTCTCACATTAAAAGTTCACAGAGTGTCCTTGTTGCCTCGGCTGTTGTTGTTGTTGCTGTTATTTTCTGACGGCGAACAGAGGGTCCTCCGAGGTAACTGAGCACTCAGTGGACCAAATCATCTTCTGGAGAAGCACTTCTCACGCCATGGAGGTAAGGTCTGACAGATGCTGTGTGTGTGTGTGTGTGTGTGTGTGTGTGTGTGTGTGTGTGTGTGTGTGTGTGTGTGTGTGTGTGTGTGTGTGTGTGTGTGTGTGTGTGTGTGTGTGTGTGTGTGTGTGTGTGTGTGTGTGTGTGTGTGTGTGTGTGTGTTGAACTTTCTCCATTTATAGCCAATTTGTCTAACCATGGACTGATGAACATCAAGGCTTTTATAGATACTTTTGTAACCCTTTCCAGCGTTATGCAAGTCAACAATTCTTAATCTTAGGTCTTCTGAGATCTATTTTGTTCCAGGCATGGTTCACATCAGACAATGTGTTTTGTGAATAACAAACTCATATGTTGTTTGTTTTTTATAGGGCAGGGCAGCTCTAACCAACATCTCCAATCTCGTCTCATTGACTGGACTCCAGGTTAGCTGACTCCTGACTCCAATTAACTTTTGGAGAAGTGATTAGCCTAGGGGTTCACATACTTTTTCCAACCTACACTGTGAATGAAGAATGCTGTCTTCAATATAGACAAGAAAATACAATGATGTGTGTGTTACTAGTTTAAGCAGACTATGTTTGTCTATTCTTGGGACTTTGATGAAGATCAGATCAAATATTATGACAAATTTATGCAGAAATCCAGGTCATTCCAAAGGGTTGACATAGTTTTTCTTGCCACTGTACATAACAGAGACTGCCAAGAGAAACAGTCAGTACAGACAGTAGTAATGACAGGGAATGAGAGATATAGAGTAAAAGAAGATAGAAACAGACCAAGGTAAAAGAGCAACATAACAACCATGATTTTACACACACGCACGCATACAGAAACAGAACGTTGTGAAGTTCTGGTCGCCAGCCATTACTTTCCTCCTCTAACCCCACAGGACTGGCGGTGTTCTGCCTGTTGGCTGTTATCATGAGGGCTGAGAGGAGAGAGAGAGAGTGGGTGGAAGGAAAGAAAGTGTGTGTGTGTGTGTGTGTGTGTGTGTGTGTGTGTGTGTGTGTGTGTGTGTGTGTGTGTGTGTGTGTGTGTGTGTGTGTGTGCGTAAATATTAATGAACACAACCAAAGCAACGGAAAAAGATACATCACAATGATTAACCCTAAAACCCCAGGTGTTCAAAAACACAATTTCACTTTTGAACTACTAGTTACCGGAATAAAAATACAATTTACCATGTTTTCTGTCTTAATATGGAGGAATGAAAATAATAATAATAATATGAGACATGGCATGCCTTTGTGCAGATTGCCATGTCTCATTGTCGATTCACTTTTTTCAGTATCTCTCTTTTCCAAACAAGCATTGCAGAGCTGGCTACAATTTCAATTTCATCCCCCTGAAAAGATAGAACAAATATTTTAACAAATATTATGGCTGAACTCAAATGTGTTAGTTGATAAAATACCTGTATTTATGGGAAAGATGTTTATGTAAAAGGCCAGTTTTAAACAATGGATGAGCTTTTCTTAGTAATCTACTTGATAACCATTTAGGGTTCAAATAAAACTTTTGAATGAGTGAAGCTTTCAGAGAGAGGTTTAGTGCTTTTATATTTAATAATCTCAAGCCACCCAATTCATATTCATTATATAGATAGGCACATTTTATTTTGTCTCGTTTAGCATCCCAGATAAAACAAAATATTTTTTGCTCATATGATTTGAAAAACGAATCATCAGGAGTAGGCAGTTCCATAAGTAAGTGAGTAGACTGAGATATGACTAAGGAGTTAATCAGGGCAATTTTTCCATAAATAGACAGGTATTTACCTCTCCATGGTTGCAGGATCTTGTCTATTTTTACAAGTTTTCTATTGAAATTCATTATGGAGAGCTTATTTATATATTTTGGGATATGAATACCGAGTATGTCTACATCACCCTCAGTGCATTTTACAGGTAATTTGCAAGGTAATGTAAAAGTTGTATTTTTTAAGGATCCAATACGTAATATTGTACAAATAATTAGGTTTTATTCCAGAGAGTATAGAAAAGTTATCTAGAGCTTCAATGCGACTTTGCAGGGATCTGGCTTGCGGACTTAATATAAAACATGGACACCTTTGTTTTTAAGCCTTGGATTTCTAAACCTCTAATGTTCTTATTGGATCTGCTTTTAATAGCTAACATTTCGATGGCCACAACGAATAGTTATGGTGACAGCGGACACCCTTGTTTAACCCCTCTTGCCAATTTAAAACTCTCTGAGAAGTAGCCGTTATTTAGTATTTTACACCTGGGGTTGCTATACATTATTTTTACCCATTTTATAAGAGAATTACCGAAATTGAAATAATCCATGCATTTATAAATAAAATCCAGTCTTACTTTATCAAATGCCTTTTCAAAATCTGCTATAAATAAAATTCCTGGCTTCTTATATGTTTCATGATGTTCTATTATTTCTAGTAGTTGTCGTATATTATCTCCAATGTATTGTCCATATGAAAAACCTGTCTGATCAGGATGAACAATACCTAGTAAAACCCTTTTAATTCTGAGTGCTATGTATTTTGCTAGTATTTTTGCATCACAACATTGAAGTGTAAGGGGCCTCCAGTTTTTTAGATAGACTGGTTCTTTATATTTGCCATCTGGGTCTTGTTTTAATAATAGAGAAATAAGACCTTCCTGTTGAGTACCCGACAGGCTACCATTTTTATAGGAGTAGTTAAAACAATCTAACAATGGAGCTTTAAGTATATTAAAAAAAACTTGATATACCTCTACCGGTATGCCCTGGTATTTTTCCAGACTGAAAGGATTTAATGGCCTCATAAAGTTCTTCCTCTATAATTTGGCCTTCGCACTGATCTTTCTGTACATTTGTTAATTTTCTATTTTTTATATTATGTGGAAAGAATTCCTTACCGTAATCTTCATTCAGTGGGAAAGGACAGGACAGAAAAGAGAACATCTGCCTAAAATAATTTGCTTCCTCTTTTAAAATATAATTCGAAGAATCATAGATAACTCAATCTTCAGTAACGAGTTTCTGCAAATTATTTTTCTTTGCGTTCCTGTATTGGAGATTCAGGAAGAATTTTGTGGATTTTTATCCATATTCCATCCAGTTTGCTTTTATTTTTGTAATATATTACATTAGATTGTTCTTGAATAAGTTCCTCAAGTTCTTTTTGTTTTTCCTCTAACTTATTTTGTTTCTCAGTGGTATCGTTTTTATTGCTGTCTACCTGTACTATTAGTTCATGGATTTCCCTTGTTGGTCTGTCTCTTTAGCCAGAAACTGCATTTTTATTATTGATGAACATTGAATTGAATGACCCCTGAAGGTACATTTTAAAGGTATCCCACATTTACAGGTATTATACTGGAAAAATTCAGTTATAAATTATTTTGTCTAAGTTAAAAATAAGTTGTCCTCCAGTAAACTTTGATTAAATTTCCAATATCCCCGTCCACGTGGAAAATCTATAAGAGTTATGTGAATGCCAATTAGATGATGATCTCCTATTAAAACTTTTTAAACCTTCGATGCAAGAGAGAAAGAGACAAGAATGTAGTCAAGACGACTAGCTTGATTTAGTCTCTATCTCACTAGGTCTGAGTTAAGTGTATATCTCACTAGGTCAGGGTTTTTAGTCTCCAAATATCCACTATTTCTATTGTGTCCATAATTTCCTTAAGGGCACGGTGATGATAGTTTGTAGAGTGATTACCTTAACGGTCCATTGAGGTACTTAATTTTACCACTAGGGGTTCCGCTAGCGGAACGTTTCGACAACATCCGGTGAAATTGCAGAGCGCAATTTTTTGGGGGTGGAAATATTTCACTTCTATAAAATCACAAGTGGAATACACCAAAATACAGCTTAACTTCTTGTTAATCTAGCCACTAGTGTCAGATTTCAAAAAGGCTTTATGGCGAAAGCAAACCATGCTATTATCTAAGGACAGCACCCCATCAAACAAACACATGACAATCATAATTCAAACCGCCAAGCGCGACACAAAACTCGATATAAAAAAACGATGCCTTACCTTTGAAGATCTTTTTCTGTTGGCACTCCAATATGTCTCATAAACATCATAAATGGTCCTTTTGTTCAATAAATTCTGTCGTTGTATCTCCAAAATGTCCATTTATTTGGCGCATTTGATTCAGAAAAACACCGGTTCCAACTCGAGCAACATGACTACAAAATATCTAATACAATTACCTGTAATCTTGGTCCAAACATTTCAAACAACTTTTCTAATACAACTTTAGGTATTTTTTAACGTAAATAATCAATCAAATTTAAGACGGGATAAACTGCGTTCAATAGCGGATAAAAACAAAGTGGAGCGAGCTTTCATGTCGTGCGCCCCAACCACAACAGTACACTTGGCTATCCACCCAGATAGGAAATGGCTACTTCTTCATTTCTCAAAGGAAAAACATCAACCAATTTCTAAAGACTGTTGACATCCAGTGGAAGCGATAGGAACTGCAAGCATGTGTCTTAGAAATCTAGATCCACATAGAAAACTCATTGAAAACACTGCCACACCAACCTCGGGGTTTCACCTGCCAAATAAGTTATGTTGTACTCACAGACATAATTTGAACAGTTTTAGAAACTTTAGAATGTTTTCTATCCAAATCTAGGCATATCCTAACTTCTGGGCCTGAGTAGCAGGCAGTTTACTTTGCGCACACTTTTCATCCAGATGTGAAAATTATAGCCCGAAGAGGTTTTAGCACTGTGTTATAGTCTCCTTCCATGATGATTAGATCATTTGTTGCCTGTAAGTTCAATAAATTCATACAAATGTTTTCAAAGAAGTATGGATCATCCTGATTTAGACCATATAGATTAATGAGCCAAATCTCTTTTTTGTCCACTTTCAAAAGGATCCACCTTCCTTGCGAATCATTCATAAGTATTTGCACATTCACATTGACATTTTTGTTAATTAAAATCATCACACCCTTTGAGTTCCTTTGTCCATGACAGAAAATTATTTCACCACCCCATTCCTTTTCCCACGCAACTTCATCATAAGGATGTGAGTTTCCTGTAAACAGTATATGTTATATTCCTTTTCTTTTAGCCGTGTAAAGACTGATCTTCTTTTTTTATAATCTGCTAAACCGTTACAATTATAACTGGCTATACTTATTTCACCACTTACCATAACCAGATACTATTCTCAGTCTAAATTTACCATAATGAGTGCTTGTAAAGTTACTGCCATCAGAGGTATTATGAAGGTCAAAACTAGAGCATTCAAATGTCTGATTTTTAGAATTCAAGAAATAGGTTCTAGCAATATGTGTTTTATTCCCTTGCCTGTTTGCCTGTGAGCCAATGCCACAGATGTTAGAAAATTGAGACAAGATATTATGTGTGTAGCAAATCTGAGTAGGTTGATGTGAATGATATTGGATGTGATATAGTGAGAGTTGGTGCGATGTCAGTTTAAGAGTAAGACTGTGTGATGTCCAAATAAATAATAACTCTGCCAATTTGCATGGTTGAGTGTCTATGTGTGTAACATGTAGTGCGTATAGCCTTATTGTGCATGATGATAATTGTAATCCATATCGTATCACCGTCAGAGTTGCATCATAATTACCTTTAACGTAATTGAAAAACACATCCCAGCATTTCCATAGCAATTGATGTTTCACATGATCATGAAACCGACCTTGCATTACCCTAGAGACAGCTTCACTACAGTACAAATGTATTCCGTACAATATGTTGTTATTCCCCAATGCAGCCTATTCTGATATATTCCCCTTGCTTGTTGTAAGCAAATACATAAAAAAGATAGACAAACAATAAACACATTAAATTAGAAAACATTTCTCGACAATAGAGAGAGGGAGAGAAGACAAGAGAAAAGAGAGACGTAAGATCAGGTGTGTGTGTATATGTGTATATATATATAAGTCTGTATGTGTAAGCAAGCATGTAATTGAATACGTGTGTGTTCATATCCACTTCGTAATGTTCAGATATTTATTTTTTGAATTTTACCCCTTTTTTCTCCCCAATTTCGTGGTGTCCAATTGTTGTAGTAGCTACTATCTTGTCTCATCGCTACAACTCCCGTACGGGCTCGGGAGAGACGAAGGTTGAAAGTCATGCGTCCTCCGATACACAACCCAACCAAGCCGCACTGCTTCTTAATTAACACAGCGCGCCTGAAGCCAGCTGCACCAATGTGTCGGAGGATACACCGTGCACCTGGCAAGGGACTGGGAGACTAGTCAGGATCGAGGGAAAGATGAATGGAGCAATGTACAAAGAGATTCTTGATGAAAATCTGCTACAGAGTGCTCAGGACCTCAGACTGGTGCGAAGGTTCACCTTTCAACAGGACAACGACTCTAAGCACACTGCCAAAAAAATGCAGAAGTGGCTTCGGGACAAGTCTCAATGTCCTGGAGAGGCCCAGCCAGAGCCAGGGCTTGAACCCGACCGAACATCTCTGGAGAAATTAGTTCACTGGGCTGTGGGTAAACCTATTCTAATTCAACTAAGGAAACCAAACAGACTGTTTGTCTAATTTCTACATTGATACAGTACGTATTGTTTCAATATAGCCATTTACATGGAATTAATTAGGAGTAGCTTGGTGCTAGTTTAACTAAATATAAATATTCATAGTGTTTTCAGTGGTTAATTACTTTCATACCGATTTATGAAACAAAATCGTGTAAATAATGGCTAGATTAATTTAGGGCTATATTCTTGCTGAAGCAGTACAGATTCCTCAATAGAAATGTAAAGTTAAGCGCTGAGGTAATGGATTTCATGGTAAGGGACTGAATTCATCTCCCCTGGGAGATTATATGCCTACTGACGGTTCGTTTTCCTTTGTCTATTTATGACGGGGCTAATAAAGTTGTGCAATTCAAATAAATTATTTTGAGAGAGGGAGGGAAATAATGAACTTGCCCAATATACCAACTACATCATATGATGTTAACGTCAGTCAGACTCGGTGAGAAGCCTATACTGATGTGCATGCTTTTGTGCCTTTTATTCGTTCTGCTAAATTGCCGCCAAAAAACAGGGGAATACACCAAAAAATAAAAATAAAAAAAGAGGGTAAAACTGATTTGAAAGTCTCAGGCAGGGCTACATCAAATCAAATACTATTGGTCACATACACATATTTAGCAGATGTCAATGTGGGTGTAGCGAAATGCATCAGCACAACACCGTTAGCCTGACTCATGTCCACTACACTACAACTAGAAAGAGGAAAACATACAAAGTCTTTTTTTCATTCACACGTATACAAACATAATCTACATGCATGTACACACTGCTATATCTAGCTTAGCTGTCAAAGAATGCACAACTGCACAGTTTCACATTGTACATCCCTCTCGTTTAATGACACGTGCCACTCATTCTGACAACCCATGAATCCGTAAAGCAGCACAATGTCGTAAACCATAACAACGTACAGTACGGCGAACAGCACGTCGTACCATATTTAACATCCCCCCCCCCCCCCCCTTTCAAAAACCAGGCTCTGGTACATTTATGAACATGTCCATAGGCCAAGAACCTAGAGTGATACCTGTAAGAAAGAAACATTAACCCTTAAACGGAAAAGGTAAATAACGATTCTCCAAACTAGCTAGTTCAGTCCATTAACCTGGAGGTAACTAAGACACCTAACGGAGCCTAAGAATGAAAGGAGGTTAATTTAGTGTAGAGGGCAGGATTTTTGTTTTTGTCTAAAAAACGTACCCATTTGAAACTGCCTATTTCTCAGGCCCAGAAACTAGAATGTGCATATAATTGTCAGATTAGGACAGAAAACACTAACGTTTCCAAAACTGTCAAAATATTGTCTGTGAGTATAACAGAACTGATATTGCAGGCGAAAACCTGAGGAAAATCAAACAAGGAAGTGCTGTTTTTCCTGAAAGTTCTCTGTTCCATTGGATGCCTTGCCTCCATTTAAAGGGATATCAACCAGATTCATTTTCCTATGGCTTCCTCAGCTGTCAACAGTCTTTAGACATAGTTTCAGGCTTTTATTTTGAAAAAATGAGCGAGAAAGATAACATTGCGTCAGTGGATAGCTGGGTATTCGCAGAGTTTTGCTTGCGCAACAGAGTGGGGCAGCCATTGTCTCTCCCTCTCCTATTGAAAAAGCAACAGTCCCGGTATATATATTTTAAAAACAACCTGAGGATTGATTATAAAAAATGTTTGACATGTTTCTGTGGACATTACGGATACTATTTGGAATTTTCGTCTGCGATGTCGTGACCGCTCGAGCCTGTGGATTTCTGAACATAACGCGCCAAACATTTGGAGGTATTTTGGATATAAAAATATTCTTTATGGAAAAAAAAGGACATTTATTGTGTAACTGGGAGTCTCGTGAGTGCAAACATCCGAAGATCATCAAAGGTAAGCGGTTTCATCTATTGCTTTTCTGACTTTCGTGACCAATCTACTTGGCTGCTAGTGTTTGTAAGGGAACACCCCCCTGAAATGTACAAAAATGAATTGGAAGTCATTGGCACTGGACAAACCATATACACGGTGTCCAATACCACTCAATTCGGCGTCGTGTCATTCAAAGTTGATTGCAAATGCCATATGTCAAATGCCAAGTGTAAGACTTTGAAAATCCAACAGATGGCGAGTGCGCTCCACAGTGATTTTTCATATTGCAAAATGTCAACATCCAAAAGTAAAATGTTGAAAAACTGAAAGATTTTTCAAAAACTTATCACCCCCTTAAAAAAGTGCTTTCTGGGCCGTTTTTCGAAATTCGTTAAATTTTTTCTGTTAATTACACTTGTAAGAACTGTATCAACATACTTTAGTCATATTTTATTTTTTTACTTGTGCATAAGTTTTGTCCATTTGCAATATGATTTCATAGGAAGTCAAAATGTGAACTTTTTTTCAAAAATCCTGCAGGAATGCGAAATTGACTGGCCTGATGAACTCGGGATGGCCGGGCAGTGATAGGGGTTCCTCTGCATCGCTCGTTGTGTTGATTTCATCATGTCCATTTGGTGATGTTTTTTCACTGTTGAATCATATTGCACATTTGAATATTTAGTAATAGTTAGTTTCTTACATTTACGCAAATCATGAATGCTTTAAAAACATATGTATTACTTTCCAAATAATGTGTATCCATAAGAAAGACCCCCCACCAAAAGCGATTGACTATCGAGGATCGCTATGGGGCGCTCACTCAGGCGATGTAGGCTTGTACACAATCGCCCAACCTTAACACACACACACACACACACACACACACACACACACACACACACTGTGTGTGTGGTTACAGTAGGCTAACATATGTCAATGGCTTTAGGAACAGCAGTAACATCAGGCAGGATTTAGGCTACCAACTGCCTAGCCAGTTGTAGCTCAATCTTGGGTGCAATGATCACGTTCCAGCACTGAATGACTTTGTGGAGGCTCGTTGATTTAACGTTATGTTAGCCAACATGCTACACTGGCAAAGTCATGAATGCTATAGCTGTCGGCTATATTAGCCACGACTTACCGTTAGTGTTTTTTTTTGCAGCTTCAAATGTCGAACAAAGTTGGTTGTTGCTACTCCGTCTGCAACTTGCAAAACATGCGGGAAGAAAATAACAATCAGTTTCTTGTTGATACAGCGTAGTCTTTATTTCCGAAAATAATGATTTCGGGTATCATCTTTCCATGGGCTCCATCTGAATTCACTCGCCGACTTTCCTCTGCACTGCCACGCGCAACTTTTTCTCAGCTGGCACAATTTGATTGCCTGCTGTCCGATTGGCTGCTGTCAAACTGTAATCCATTAAATTAAGAGTTGATGCGCTGCACACTTTTCTAGCATCATTTTTTATATTTGGGCTTGGGGAGGGTATCAAGTCAGTTCGAGTCAAAAGGCTCAAGTCCAAGTTAAGTCACTAGTCGTTGGTGTTAAAGTCAAAGTCGAGTTGCAAGTCATCATATTTGTGACAAGGGTCACATGACCTGGACTCGAGTCAGACTCGAGTCCACACCTCTGCCACACAAGGTCTCAACATCGCTGCTTGACTTTCACTCTGCCCAAGTCCACACCTCTGCCACACAAGGTCTCAACATCGCTGCTTGACTTTCACTCTGCCCAAGTGACCCTTGTGTGCCATTGATAGAACACTTCTTGAGGAGCTGGTGAAGGGGTGCTGTAGTCAGAGAGTAGTGGGGAAGAAACCGGAGGTAGTAGGCTGTCATGCCCAAGAATGAGGCCACCTGAGAGGCTGAGGTCGATTTCGGGACATGGAGGACGGCTTCAATGTTCGACATGAGTGGGGCAATGCGTTTTACCGACAAGCGGAACCCCACAAACTCGACGGCTAGAGCTGCAAATGTGCACTTTCCACCGTTCAGGTTCAAGTTGTTCCGCAGTAGAGCACGGAATACTCTGTGGAGTTGATGGGTGATGGATGTGGAGGTCAGGGCCGTGGACCACACTGTTGTCCAGATAGACTGCCACCCCGGGTACTCCAGCGAAGATGGTGCTCATCACCTTCTGGAAGCAGCTGAGGCCGGAGCCAAAAGGCATGCGTGTATATCTGAACACACCTGAAGATAACCCTGACGCAGGTCAAGCTTTGTGAAGCCCGTGGAGCCATGGAATTGTGCGGCAGCTCCTCAACTGTAGGCAAGGGGAACTTATCCGGGACAGCCTTGTTTACAGCACGGCGATCCACACAGGTCCGGATTGCACCTGACTTTTTGGTTGCGATGACCAAGTTTGAAATCCAGGGGGCAGCATTGACAGGCTCAATGATACCTGCCTCCAACTGTGACTGGAGATATTTTGTGACGTCATCACGCAGTGCAAAGGGGATGTGCTGCAGAGGCTGCATGACTGCATTCACATCCAGGTTCACTAGTGGCCTGTGAGTAAAACTTGTAAGGCAGCCTGGTCAGTCAAACAGAGTTGGCCAGTTCTGTTGCCATGTGCAGGTAACTTGGTGGATAGCTGACCCACTGACATCTCTCAGTGTGAACCCCAAGCCTATGAAGAGGTCAAGGCCCAGGAGGATGGCACCCCATTTGCAACGTGAAATGTGAATGATGGCAGATGCTTGGCGCAGTAGTGCACTGGGACGTGGGCGGTGCCTGCAATGTCTATCTTGGCTCTACCATACCCACACAGTGCAGTGGAGGGCTGTTGGAGTGGTAGGTGACTGAAAAACTTGAAGTAAGTGGCAAAGTTGAGCAACGACACCACAGCGCCAGTATTTAGTAGCAAAGGCAAACCCACCTCGCCCAGCTGCACAGTGCATGTCTTGAATGACACATGGTTAGTGGAGATGGTTCGGATTTCAGCTTGTTTCCTGTTGAGAGTGAGATGAAAATAAGGGCCTGTTCTGGGTGTAGCTAGTAGCTGGGACAGAACGACACACTTTAGCAAAGTGATTGTATTTTGAACCGCTCTTGCATATCATTCCACGAGCTGGGCAGTTTGAAGCCCTTGAATTGTGAGAGCTAGCCCGACAGTTGCCACAGCTACTGCTGTTTGTTTGTCTGTGTGCCTGTTGACGGGCATGTCGGTGTCTGTGTCCATGCAGCTATCGACGTGGGAGGGCGTGAACAGCACATGATTGTTGTAGTGCGCCTGCTCAGGCTGAAGCTGCTGTGTGAGAATGGCTGGGGGCCGAGCGTATGCTGCAGAGCTGTCTGTTAGCACAGTAGAGCATTCCAAAGCCACTTCAACCTGGAGTGCTATTTTAATAGCTCCATCAAGTTGTAAATGATCTGATTCCAAAAGTAGTTTCTCCCTTGTCTTTTCACATAATGTCCCCTCTATCAGCGGATCCCTTATGATCTCGCCCTGAAGTGTCCCGTAGTTACAAGAGCTAGCCAAATCCCTCAGATTTGCCACGTAACGTTGAATGGACTCAACCGGGCGTTGGTGTCTTTTCCGTAGCCGGTAGTGTCGGAGGAGCACTCGCTCTTTCCTGGCGAAGTGGTTCTGTAGGAGGCTAACTGCAGTGGTGAATGTAGGAGCCGATCCAAGCGCTCTGAAAATCCTCTGTCCCTCTGTACCGAGGCAGTGATGGAGCAGTGCTGTCCTCCGCTTGTCGGAGATTCTAGAAAAGTCCATAGCTTCGAGATAAGTTTTAAAACTTTTCAGACAGTTATTCCATGGTTCGCCATGCACGGAGAGGAATGATGCTGGTGGTGGTAAGCTGAATTCAGCCATCTTCGTCGCCAATGTTATACCTAGCTTAGCTGTCAAAGAATGCACACCTGTACAGTTTCACATTGTACATCACTCTCTCGTTACTGACATCTGCCAATCATTCTGACAACCCATTCATCCATAAAGCAGCACACTGTTGTAAACCATAACAACGTACAGTAAACCATAACAACGTACAGTAAACCATAACAACGTACAGTAAACCATAACAACGTACAGTACGACAAATAGCACGTCATACAATACATAACACACACACCATTTAAAGTTTTTTTTTTACCACCGAACATAGGTAGACCGTCATTGTAAATAAGAATTTGTTCTTAACGGACTTGCCTAGTTGAAAAATAAAACTCATTATGCATTTGTAAGGTTCTGCACACAAAGTACACATGACACAGTTAAGTCTTTAGTAGCAACTAGGAAAGGAATCGCCACATTACATTATGGATATTGACATTCTTCACAAATAACAAAATATACAGCCAACAGACATAACATCCCCAATAATACACACAAAATAATTAAGGTTCCTCAAAGGTTCTTTGGGAAGGGTGACGGTTCTATCTGGAACCAAGTATACTCAAAAAAATGCTTTGAGCCCTTTAATGGTTCTTTGTATTTCAAAATAGGGATTGGGGAAGGTTCTTCATAGAACCATGAATTATCTGTAAAGGTTCCATAAAGAACCATATAAAAGGGTTGTAAACCGTTTTTGGTGCTACTGTATATAGAACCCTTTTTTAAATGTTCTTTAAAGAACATAAGGAAAGGGTTCTTTATGGCACTGTACACGTTCCAATTAAAACCTTATGAGCATGGTTCTTTACAGGATATTTAATAAAGAGGTTCCATGTAGCACCAAAAAGGGTTCCCATATGGTTATGTAGAATATAGAATATATAGAACCATTTGATTTTAGTGTGTACATAAATAAATATACTGAACAAATATATAAATGCAACATGCAACAATTTCAAAGATTTTACTGAGTTACAGTTCATATAAGGAAATCAGTCAATTGAAATACATTCACTAATCTATGGATTTCACATGACTGGGAATACAGATATGCATCTGTTGGTCACAGATACTGTACCTTTAAAAAAAAGTTAGGTTGCATGGGTCTGAAAACCAGTCCGTATCTGGTGTGACCACCATTTACCTCATGCAGTGCAACACATCTCCTACGCATGGAGTTGGTCAGGCTGTTGATTGTGGCCTGTGGAATGTTGTCCCACTCCTCTTCAATGGCTGTGCAAAGTTGCAGGATATTGGCGGGAACTGGAACCTGCTGTCATACACATCGATCCAGAGCATCCCAAACGTGCTCAATGGGTGACATGTCTGGTGAGTATACAGACCATAGAATAACTTTGACATTTTCAGCTTCTAGGAATTGTGTACATATCCTTGTGCCACGGGGCTGTGCATTATCATGCTGAAACATGAAGTGATGGCGGCGGATGAATGGCAAGACAACGGGCCTCAGGATCTCGTTAAAGTATCTCTGTGCATTCCAATTGCCATCAATAAAATGCAATTGTGTTTGTTGTACATAGCTTATGCCTGCCCATACCATAACCCCACCGCCACCATGGGGCACTCAGTTCACAATGTTGACATCAGCAAACTGCTCGCCCACACGACGCCATGCACGTGGTCTATAATTGTGAGGCCGGTTGGACGTACTGTGATATTCTCTAAAACGACGTTGGAGGCGGCTAATGCTAGAGAAATTAACATTCAATTCTCTGGCAACAGCTCTGGTGGACATTCCTGCAATCAGCATGCCAATTGCACACTCCCTCAAAATTGTGTTGTGTGACCAAACTGCACATTTTAGAGTGGCTTTTTATTGTCCCCAGCACTAGGTGCACCTGTGTAATGATCATGCTGTTTAATCAGCTTGTTGATATGGCACACTTGTCAGGTGGATGGATGGTCTTGGCAAATGAGAAATGCTCACTAACAGGGATGTAAAACAAATTTGAGGAAAACATTTGATAGAAATAAGCTTTTTGTGGTTATGAAACATTTCTGGGATCTTTTATTTCAGCTCATGAAACATGGGACCAACACTTTACATGTTGTGTTCATAATTTTGTTCAGTGTAGAATATGATATTATCTTTGTCCCTCTTGGAGTCGAGGGCGTCCAATACACTCCTGGATAAACTGGCTTAATATACATTGTTCATGTAATGTACGAAAAAGAACAAGCAGTGTTGCATTTTTTATATTCAACTATGCAGCGATAACTACAAAAACTCTTAATATTCATGGGGAAAACATGTTATTAAAAAGTTTTTGGGGGGCTGATTCCAATGGTTTTCATGCAAATTTTAAATGTCTTTCATTTTACTATTGACTTCAATCTAACTGACTGATTGCATGGCTTTCAGGGCTGAACGGGGCATTCTAAATACCTGCGTCTCATTAAAATATTCCATTAGAAAGCAGCTCTCCGTGTGATCGTTTCCGAAAGTATTTGCTCATGAACCTGAAAATATTAGCAAGCCAACTAAGAACGCTTGAACCTTTTCAATAATGCATGGGGAGTGCTTTGGGGACTCCAGCAGGGACGATATTGATAGATTTTTATTCATCTATTCCACAGAGCTGTTATGTGTTTACCACCAGGTCCCTCGTAGAGGTGGTGGTTATAAAAGGTGCTCAATTAGCTTTACATCTTCTATTCTCCCAGTCAGAACATTAGCAGGAGAACTAGTGGTTTTAAAAGAGAGAAAGATAGAGAGGACAGGAGGAGAGAAGGAAAAGGTAAAGAGAGGAGAGAGAGAGGACAGGTAAAGAGAGGAGAGAGAGAGAGAAGAGAGGACAGGTAAAGAGGAGAGAGGGAGAGGACAGGTAAAGAGGAGAGAGAGAGGAGAGGTAAAGAGGAGAGAGAGAGGAGAGTGAGAGGACAGGCAAAGAGAGGAGAGAAGAGAGAGAGAAGAGAGAGAGGACAGGTAAAGAGAGGAGAGAGAGAGAGGAGAGGACAGGTAAAGAGGAGAGAGGGAAAGGACAGGTAAAGAGAGGAGAGAGAGAGAAGAGTGGACAGGTACAGAGAGGAGAGAGAGAGAGAGAGAGAGAGAGGAGAGGTAAAGAGAGGAGGGACAGAGGAGAGAGAGGACAGGGAAACAGAGGAGAGAGGACAGGTAAAGAGACAGAGAAGAGAGGAGAGGGAGAGGACAGGTAAAGAGAGGAGAGAGAGAGGAGAGGTAAAGAGAGGAGGGACAGAGGAGAGAGAGGACAGGTAAAGAGAGGAGAGAGAGAAGAGAGGACAGATAAAGAGAGGAGAGAGAGGACAGGGAAACAGAGGAGAGAGAGAGGAGAGGTAAAGAGAGGAGGGACAGAGGAGAGAGAGGATATGTAAAGAGAGGAGAGAGAGAGAAGAGAGGACAGGTAAAGAGGAGAGATGGAAAGGACAGGTAAAGAGAGGAGAGAGAGAGGAGAGGTAAAGAGAGGAGAGAGCGAGGAGAGGTGAGAGAGCGAGGAGAGGTAAAGAGAGGAGAGAGAGAGAGGAGAGGTAAAGAGAGGAGAGAGAGAGGAGAGGTAAAGAGAGGAGGGACAGAGAAGAGAGAGGACAGGGAAACAGAGGAGAGAGGACATGTAAAGATACTTTTTTTGTATGGAGGTTTTTGTATGGAGGTCAATGTGAGAGTCCATTCTGTGGACAACTAATCCCATTGTTTGAGCGGAGACATAAGTATCTCATTATTATATCAAAATCTTTGGTATGTGTTTGTTCACTGCATGCATGTGAGAAATAGAGAAGAAAGGAAGAGGGAGAAAGAAGGATGAGCGAGAGAGAGAGAGAGAACTACCAGCATCCTATTTAATAGTAAAAAAACTCTTAGTTATTTCTACTCGAGTCCTCAAATAAACTTATTATTATTGCATATTCATTATTCTGAAACCCACTCTTTTTGTGCTTAAATATTACATCAATATGTGGTATCAGTGCAGCCCACACATTACATTCATTACCATTTATTTCAGCAAGCGGCTAGTATACATAACTTTAATGTGCATATTATCAATTTATGCAGCACCAGCGCCAAACATTAGCCCACAACATACAGTAATATTCTAGTAAGACTGTAACAACGTGCGCTGGGAGTCGGGAAGCAAGTTCAGGGAGTGCATCATTTAATAAACAAATGAACAAAACAAGAAACACGAACAACGCACAGACAAGAAACTGAAAAAAGGACACCTGGGGAAGGAACCAAAGGGAGGGACATAAATAGGGCAGGTAATCAAGGAGGTGATGGAGTCCAGGTGAGTCTGATGACGCGCAGGTGACAGGTGTGCGCCATAACGAGCAGCCTGGTGACCTAGAGGCCGGAGAGGGAGAACACGTGACATAAACAGTAGACATTTGACTTCAGATTCTAGTATTGTGAGGCCAGGTGGTGCAGACTGTTCTTGAATAACACCACTAACAGACAGAGAGGATGTAGTATGGGTAGAATCCCCAGGAGGAGACAGGCATGAGGAGGAGACGGGCCACAGGAGGAGATGGGCACCAGGAGGAGACGGGCATGAGGAGGAGACGGCCCCAGGAGGAGACGGGCCCCAGGAGGAGACAAGCACCAGGAGGAGACGGGCCCCAGGAGGAGACGGGCACCTGGAGGAGAATGTCTCACTGTTCAAACAGCGCTGTAGGAGATTAGCAGTTAGAGAGAGATAATGCAGTGCCGTGAGAGGGATTGAGAGGGGGAGTGAGAGAGAGAGAGAGAGAGAGAGAGAGAGAGAGAGAGAGAGAGAGAGAGAGAGAGAGAGAGAGAGAGAGAGAGCTTAAGCCCCACTCTACAGATACAGAGCAATCGGAAAGTATTCAGACCCCTTGAATTTTTTTTACATTTTGCTACCTTACAGCCTTATTCAAAAATGTATTAAATAGTTTTTTTCAGACTTATCAATCTACACAAAAACAAGTTATAAAAACTTTCCTCAGTTACTTTGTTGAAACATATTTGGCAGCGATTACAACCTTGTGTCTTCTTGGGTCACTGCAAGCTTGGCACTCCTGTATCTGGGGAGTCTCCTATTTGTCTGATCCTCTCAAGCTCTGTCATTTTGGATATTCAGGTCTCTCCACCAGCTTGGCACTCCTGTATCTGGGGAGTCTCCTATTTGTCTGATCCTCTCAAGCTCTGTCATTTTGGATATTCAGGTCTCTCCACCGGGTTCAAATCCGGGCTCTGACTGGGCCACTCAAGGACATTCAGACACAAAAGCTATTTCATTGTCTTGGCTGTGTGCTTAGGGTCGTTGTCCTGTTGGAAGGTGAATCTTTGCCCCAGTCTGAGGTCCTGAATGCTCTGGAGCAAGTTTTCATCAAGGTTCTCTCCGTACTTTGCTCTGTTCATCTGTCCCTCGAGTCTGACTAGTCTCCCAATCCCTGCAACTGAAAAACATCCCCACAGCATGATGCTGCCACCACCATGCTTCACTGTAGGGATGGTGCCAGGATTCCTCCAAATGTGACATTTGGCATTCAGGCCAAATAGTTTGATATTGGTTTCATCAGACCAGAGAATCTTGTTTCTCATGGTCTTGAGAGTCTTTAGATACCTTTTGGCAAACACCAGGAGGGCTGTCATGTGCCTTTTACTGAGGAATGGCTTCCGTCTGGCCACTCTACCATAAATACCTGATCGGTGGAGTGCTGCAGAGGGGGTTGTCCTTCTGGAAGAACTCTGGAGCTCTGTCAGAGTGACCATTGGGTTCTTGGACACCTCCCTGACCAAGGTCCTTCTCCCCCGATTGCTCAGTTTGGCCGGGCGGCCAGCTATAGGAAGAGTCTTGGTGGTTCCAAACTACTTCCATTTAAGAATGATGGAGGCCACTGTGTTCTTGGGGAGCTTCAATGCTGCAGACATTTTTTTTGAATGCTTCCCCAGATCTGTGCCTCGATACAATCCTGTCTCGGAGCTCTACAGACAATTCCTTCGACTTCATGGCTTGGTTTTGCTCTGACATGCACCATCAAATGTGGGACCTTATATAGACAGGTGTGTGCCTTTCCTAAGCATGTCCAATCAATTTAATTTACTACAGGTGGACTACAATCAAGTTTTAGAAATATCTCAAGGATGATCAATGGAAACAGAATACACCGGAGGTCAATTTCGAGCCTCATTGCAAAGGGTCCGAATACTTATGTGAAGAAGGTATTTCTGTTTTTAATTTTTTATACATTTGCCAACATTTCTAAAAACCTGTTTTCGCTTTCCCATTATAGGGTATTGTGTATAAATTGTTGAGGGAATAAAAAATAAAAAACGTTTTTAGAATAAGGCTGTTATAAACTTCTTCGGGATAGGGGGCAGTATTCGGAAGTTTGGATGACTTAGGTGCCCAATGTAAACTGCCTGTTACTCAGGTCCAGAAGCTAGGATATGCATATAATTGGTTGTATAGGATAGAAAACTCTAAAGTCTCCAAAACTGTTAAAATGATGTCTGTGAGTATGACAGAACTGATATGGCAGGCGAAAACCCTCGTGTGGATGAGGGCTTGCACTTAGCTATTTATCTCCGGTAGTGAACATACTTTTCTCTGTCTTAAATTGTATCATTTATTTACATATCAGGGTACCTGAGGATTGATTAGAAACTCTGTTTCACTTGTTTGGACGAAGTTTATTGGTAACTTTTAGGATTCATTTATATGCATTTTTAATGAGGGAAAACGGTGGATTACTGAATCAAGCGCGCAAAATAAACTTACTTTTTTGGGATAAAAAGAAGGACTTTATCGGAAAAAAACGACCGTTTGTTATATAGCTGGGACCCTTGGGATTGCAAACAGAGGAAGATCTTCAAAGGTAAGTGATTTATTTTATCGCTATTCCTGACTTTCGTGACGCTTCTGCTTGTTTGGAAAATGTTTGTAATGCTTTTGTATGCGGAGCGCTGTCCTCAGATAATCGCAAGGTATGCTTTCATCGTAAAGACTTTCTGACAAAGTGGCGTGATTAACAAGAAGTTAAGCTTTTAAACGATGTAAGACACTTGTATTTTCATGAATGTTTAATATTACAAATTTTGTATTTAGAATTTCGCGCTCTGCAATTTCACCGGATGTTGGCGAGGTGGGATGCTAGCATACCACTGATCCGCAAGAAGACTGTATGTAGCAAAATGTGGAAAAGGTCAAGGGGTCTGTAAACTTTCCAAATGCACTGTATATCAATGAATTGGCATGGGCACTAGAACAGTCTGCACCACCCGGCCTCACCCTACTAGAATCTGAAGTCAAATGTCTACTGTTTGCTGATGATCTGGTGCTTCTGTCACCAACCAAGGAGGGCCTACAGCTGCACCTAATCTTCTGCACAGATTCAGTCAGACATGGGCCCTGACAGTAAATCCAAGTAAGACAAAAATAATGGTGTTCCAAAAAAGTTCCAGTTTCCAGGACCACAGATACAAATTCCATCTAGACACTGTTGCACACAAAAAAAGTAGACACACCTCGTAGACACACCTCGCCCTAAACATTAGTGCCACAGGTAACTTCCACAAAGCTGTGAACGATCTGAGTGAAAAGGCAAGGGCTTTCTATGCCATCAAAAGGAACATAACATTTTATATACCAATTAGGACCTGGCTAAAAATACTTGAATCAGTTATAGAACCCATTGCCCTTTATGGTTGTGAGGTCTGGGGTCCGCTCACCAAGCAAGGATTCATAAAATGGGAAAAACACCAAATTGAGACTCTGCACGCATAATTCTGCAAAAATATCCCCTTTGTACAATACAAAACACCAAATAATGCATGCAGAGCAGAGTAAGGCGATACCCGGTTATAATCAAAATTTAGAAAAGAGCCGTTGAATAGGGGACTCTTCTCCAGGTTCATATCTCTGTAGGTGACAACTTTGTTATGGAAGGTTTGGGAATCGCTTCCTTTTAGGTGGTTGTAGAATTTAACTTAAGGGTCAGTTTACAAACAGACTGTAACGAGTTTCGTCTTCATACGAAGGAGAGTCGGACCAAAATGCAGCGTGTGGTTTACGATCCATGTTTATTAATAATACGAAACACGAATCTCCAATACAATACTACAAAACAAAACGTAACGAAACCCTAACAGCCTATATAGTGTGAACACAGGGACACATAGGACAGGAACAATCACCCACAAACACACAGTGAAACCCAGGCTACCTAAATATGGTTCCCAATCAGAGACCATGACGAACACCTGCCTCTGACTGAGAACCATATCAGGCTGAACATAGAAATAGACAAACAAGACATGAAACATAGAATGCCCACTCAGATCACACCCTGACCAATCAAAACATAGAAAATACAAAGTAAACTATGGTCAGGGCGTGACACAGACCCCACAGAGCTCCAGGACAGCAACACAATTAGACACAAACAAATCATGAGAAAACTAAAATATATTTACTGGACACATTGGAAAGAGTTAACAAAAAACAGAGCAAACTAGAATGCTATTTGGCCCTAAACAGAGAGTACACAGTGGCAGAACACCTGACCACTGTGATTGACCCAAACTTAAGGAAAGCTTTGACTATGTACAGACTCAGTGAGCATAGCCTTGCTATTGAGAAAGGCCGCCGTAGGCAGACATGGCTCTCAAGAGAAGACAGGCTATGTGCACACTGCCTACAAAATTAGGTGGAAACTGAGCTGCTCTTCCTAACCTCCTGCCCAATGTATGACCATATTAGAGACACATACTTCCCTCAGATTACACAGATCCACAAAGAATTCGAAAACAACCCATATTTATGTTTATTTATGTTTCCTTTTGTACTTTAACAATTTGCACATCGTTACAACACTATATAGACATAATATGACATTTAAAATGTCATATGAGAGAGAGAGAAATAGAGAGAGGTAAGAGATGGTGTATGAGATTCACTCGGACCTGATGATAACGGGACAGTAAGTCTCTGCAAGGAAAATACTGCAAACGTCAAATTACACAATATCGACATGCAGAGAACAGCCATAGCCAATAGATTGAGGAACCCAGATCTTTCTCTCCCACCTAAATTACAGCCATTTAACTCCCCAGCTGAAGGTGACGTAAGTTAAATGTGTTCGTGGCATTTACATTAGGGTGATAGTGACACAGCTTAGCAAACACAGAGAGAGTTAACCCTGCTAATCTCTTCTTCATTGGTGAAAGGACACCTTAATTGCCTGTTGGGCTGCCATGGATTGAAATCAGTTATCTGAGTGAGGATACAAAGGTAAAAAGGGATGGAAGGATGAAAGGATGAAGAAAAGAGAGGGAGGGTGCATTGGAAGTGGAACAGCCCCATCTTGTATGTAGCAGGAATAGACGGGGGGGCTAATAGAGGCTAGGTATCTCTCTACTAGACGGGTGTGGGGCTAATAGAGACTAGGTATCTCTCTACTAGACGGGGAGGGGGCTAATAGAGACTAGGTATCTCTCTACTAGACGGGTGTGGGGCTAATAGAGACTAGGTATCTCTCTACTAGACGGGTATGGGGCTAATAGAGACTAGGAATGTCTCTACTAGACGGGGATTGGGCTAATAGAGACTAGGTATCTCTCTACTAGACGGGTGTGGGGCTAATAGAGACTAGGTATCTCTCTACTAGATGGGGGTCTAATAGAGACTGGGGGTATCAATTCAATTCAAGGTCTTGGCATGGTAAACATATGTTAACATTGCCAAAGCAAGTAAAGTAGATAATAAACAAAAGTGAAATAAACAATAACATTTGAACAGTTAACATTACACTCACAGAAGTTTCAAAATAATAAAGACATTTCAAATGTCATATTATGTCTATGTACAGTGTTGTAACGGCATGCAAATAGTTAAAGTAAAAAAGGGAAAATAATTAAACATAAACATTGTATATACAATGGTGTTTGTTCTTCACTGGTTGCCCTTTTATTGTGGCAACAGGTAACAAGTCTTGCTGCTGTGATGGCACACTGTGGTATTTCACCCAATAGATATGGAAGTATCTAAATTGGAGTTTCTTCAAATTCTTTGTGGATCTGTGTAATTTGAGGGAAATGTGTGTCTCTAATATGGTCATACACTTGGCAGGAGGTTAGGAAGTGCAGCTCAGTTTCCACCTCATTTTGTGGGCAGTGTGCACATAGCCTGTCTTCTCTTGAGAGCCATGTCTGCTTACGTCGGCCTTTCTCAATAACAAGGCTATGCTCACTGAGTCTGTACATAGTCAGAGCTATCCTTAAGTTTGGTTCAGGTATTCTGCAACTGTGTCCTTTCTGTTTAGGGCCAAATAGCATTCTAGTTTGCTCTGTTATTTTGTTAGAGCTCCAGGACCAGCTTGCTTAGTGGACTCTTCTCCAGGATCATCTCTCTATTGTTATGGAAGGTTTTGGAATCTCTTCCTTTTAGGTGGTTGTAGAATTTAACAGCTCCTTTCTGGATTTTGATAATTAGCAGGTATCGGCCTAATTCTGCTCTGAATGCATTAATTGGTGTTTAACATTGCACAAGGAGGATATTTTTGCAGAATTCTGCATGCAAGTAACAGACACATCTCAACATCAACTGTTCAGAGGAGACTGCGTGAAAAGACAGTAGTGATGCAGCTCATTTGGAACTCCAAAAAGACAAGAGATAGTAGTGATGCAGCTCATTTGGAACTACAGAAAGACAGTAGTGACGCAGCTCATTTGGAACTCCAAAAAGGCAAGAGACAGTAGTGATGCAGCTCATTTGGAACTCCAGAAAGACAAGGGACAGTAGTGATGCAGCTCATTTGGAACTCCAGAAAGACAAGAGACAGTAGTGATGCAGCTCATTTGGAACTCCAGAAAGACAGTAGTGATGCAGCTCATTTGGAACTCCAGAAAGACAAGAGAGAGTAGTGATGCAGCTCATTTGGAACTCCAGAAAGATAAGAGACAGTAGTGATGCAGCTCATTTGGAACTCCAGAAAGACAGTAGTGATGCAGCTCATTTGGAACTCCAGAAAGACAGTAGTGATGCAGCTCATTTGGAACTCCAGAAAGACAAGAGACAGTAGTGATGCAGCTCATTTGGAACTCCAGAAAGACAGTAGTGATGCAGCTCATTTGGAACTCCAGAAAGACAAGAGATAGTAGTGATGCAGCTCATTTGGAACTCCAAAAAGACAGTAGTGATGCAGCTCATTTGGAACTCCAGAAAGACAAGAGATAGTAGTGATGCAGCTCATTTGGAACTACAGAAAGACAGTAGTGATGCAGCTCATTTGGAACTCCAGAAAGACAAGAGATAGTAGTGATGCAGCTCATTTGGAACTCCAAAAAGACAAGAGACAGTATTGATGCAGCTCATTTGGAACTCCAGAAAGACAAGAGACAGTAGTGATGCAGCTCATTTGGAACTCCAGAAAGACAAGAGACAGTAGTGATGCAGCTCATTTGGAACTCCAGAAAGACAAGAGACAGTAGTGATGCAGCTCATTTGGAACTCCAGAAAGACAAGAGACAGTAGTGATGCAGCTCATTTGGAACTCCAGAAAGACAGTAGTGATGCAGCTCATTTGGAACTCCAGAAAGACAAGAGACAGTAGTGATGCAGCTCATTTGGAACTCCAGAAAGACAAGAGACAGTAGTGATGCAGCTCATTTGGAACTCCAGAAAGACAAGAGACAGTAGTGATGCAGCTCATTTGGAACTCCAGAAAGACAAGGGACAGTAGTGATGCAGCTCATTTGGAACTCCAGAAAGACAAGAGACAGTAGTGATGCAGCTCATTTGGAACTCCAGAAAGACAGTAGTGATGCAGCTCATTTGGAACTCCAGAAAGACAAGAGACAGTAGTGATGCAGCTCATTTGGAACTCCAGAAAGACAAGGGACAGTAGTGATGCAGCTCATTTGGAACTCCAGAAAGACAAGAGATAGTAGTGATGCAGCTCATTTGGAACTACAGAAAGACAGTAGTGATGCAGCTCATTTGGAACTCCAGAAAGACAAGAGACAGTAGTGATGCAGCTCATTTGGAACTCCAAAAAGACAAGGGACAGTAGTGATGCAGCTCATTTGGAACTCCAGAAAGACAAGAGACAGTAGTGATGCAGCTCATTTGGAACTCCAGAAAGACAGTAGTGATGCAGCTCATTTGGAACTCCAGAAAGACAAGAGATAGTAGTGATGCAGCTCATTTGGAACTACAGAAAGACAAGAGACAGTAGTGATGCAGCTCATTTGGAACTCCAGAAAGACAAGAGACAGTAGTGATGCAGCTCATTTGGAACTACAGAAAGACAGTAGTGATGCAGTTCATTTGGAACTCCAGAAAGACAAGAGACAGTAGTGATGCAGCTCATTTGGAACTCCAGAAAGACAAGAGACAGTAGTGATGCAGCTCATTTGGAACTCCAGAAAGACAAGAGACAGTAGTGATGCAGCTCATTTGGAACTCCAGAAAGACAAGGGATAGTAGTGATGCAGCTCATTTGGAACTCCAGAAAGATAAGAGACAGTAGTGATGCAGCTCATTTGGAACTCCAGAAAGACAAGGGATAGTAGTGATGCAGCTCATTTGGAACTCCAGAAAGATAAGAGACAGTAGTGATGCAGCTCATTTGGAACTCCAGAAAGACAAGAGATAGTAGTGATGCAGCTCATTTGGAACTCCAGAAAGACAAGAGACAGTAGTGATGCAGCTCATTTGGAAGAAAGACTAGTGATGCCAGAAAGACAGTAGTGATGCAGCTCATTTGGAACTCCAGAAAGACAAGAGACAGTAGTGATGCAGCTCATTTGGAACTCCAGAAAGACAAGAGACAGTAGTGATGCAGCTCATTTGGAACTCCAGAAAGACAAGAGACAGTAGTGATGCAGCTCATTTGGAACTCCAGAAAGACAAGAGACAGTAGTGATGCAGCTCATTTGGAACTCCAGAAAGACAGTAGTGATGCAGCTCATTTGGAACTCCAGAAAGACAAGAGACAGTAGTGATGCAGCTCATTTGGAACTCCAGAAAGACAAGAGACAGTAGTGATGCAGCTCATTTGGAACTCCAGAAAGACAAGATATAGTAGTGATGCAGCTCATTTGGAACTCCAGAAAGACAAGAGATAGTAGTGATGCAGCTCATTTGAAACTCCAGAAAGACAAGAGACAGTAGTGATGCAGCTCATTTGGAACTCCAGAAAGACAAGGGACAGTAGTGATGCAGCTCATTTGGAACTCCAGAAAGACAAGAGACAGTAGTGATGCAGCTCATTTGGAAAACTTAGAAGAGAGGCAACAGCGACGCCAACTTGGGATCTTTGATTCCAGCCCTCTTGGCATGTCTCACCCTTTCAGTATTATAGAAAGAGGCTCAGACGTATCCGTGGGCTATTCAGTCGCAGTGTGGGATCTGGCTCCGACCCACGAGGGGATGAGGACGTAAGAAAGATGTTAGGTTACTGTGCACTGAGTGAGTCGCTCTCCTCTCTTTTTATCTCTCTCTCTCCTCCTACTGTATATTCTCAGTCAGCGCCATTCCTCCCCTCTCTCAACATCTCTTCTCCTCCATACCCTCCTCTCTTTTTCCTCTCTCTCCTTCTCACCACCCTAGAGCTCCTCAGTCACTCAGGGCATGATTTTGGGAGCCGCCTCCCTTCCTTCTCTCCCCTCCCTCCAAACACCTCCCTATCACTGCGGCAATGTAATCTCCTCCCAGACCCAACTTCTCTCTTCAACTCCCTGCCCTTATTTATCTTTCTCCTCGACCCTCTCTTTCCCTGTCTCCTCTCCCTCACTGTCTCTTGTTCCCTCTTCTCACACTCCCCCTTCCCTATCGCCTCCTCTATGTTTGTCCCCCTCCCCTTTCATTCCTCTCCCTCACTCTGTCTCGTTAAAATAACACAGGCAGTAAGGGCTTGACCTGATTGACTTTTATTGCATTTTAATACCCTGGTTTCTGTCTGTCTGTCTGCCTCTTTCTCTCCTGCAGAGCCATCTCCTGTGCTGAGTTGTTGTGTATTTGCATGTCATCATTAATTCATGGTAAGCTTTAAACACTCAGAGATCTGAGAGACAAAGAGACAGGTTGTACACACTCAGAGCTCTGAGAGACAGACAGACAGGCTCTAAATATTCAGAGCTCTGAGAGAGAGAGTGAGAGAGAGACCTGCTCTACACATTCAGAGCTCTGAGAGAGAGACAGACATGTTCTACACATTCAGAGCTCTGGGAGAGAGACAGACATGTTCTACACATTCAGAGCTCTGAGAGAGAGAGTGAGAGAGAGACCGGCTCTAAACATTCAGAGCTCTGGGAGAGAGAGTGAGAGAGTGACCGGCTCTAAACATTCAGAGCTCTGAGAGAGAGAGTGAGAGAGAGACCTGCTCTACACATTCAGAGCTCTAAGAGAGAGAGTGAGAGAGAGACAGACATGTTCTACACATTCAGAGCTCTGAGAGAGAGAGTGAGAGAGAGACCGGCTCTAAACATTCAGAGCTCTGGGAGAGAGACAGACATGTCCTAAACATTCAGAGCTCTGAGAGAGAGTGAGAGAGAGACAGACATGTCCTAAACAGTCAGAGCTCTGAGAGAGAGAGTGAGAGAGAGACAGACATGTCCTAAACATTCAGAGCTCTGAGAGAGAGAGTGAGAGAGAGACAGACATGTCCTAAACATTCAGAGCCATAAGAGAGAAAAACAGACAGGCAGGCTCTAAACACACAAACCTATTGGAGGAGAGTAGGAAGATGAAGGGTTTGATGAAGATGAGTGATGGTGATGCCATTTTGTCAATCTCCATTGTTAATCATCCACCATGACACCCATTGCAAAAACCATTAGCTCAGTCCGTAATGTTTGTGTAGTATGATCTAAAATAAAGACGCGTGACAATGAGGTTCTAGCTCCAGCCTGTTTATTAACCTAACCCTCGCATGTCCTACATAGGTACGGATACCCCCAAGGGACATCCTACTACATCTTCCCCTCTCCCATGAACAAGAACTCAACATGCATAACCACTGAAGTATAACTGAAATGCAATTTGGAAACCAGTATTATTCTCTAACATGCTACTTCCCATCCTGAAACCGTATGAAAGCATTAAATCACACAGTATGAACATTAACTTAGGTACAGTCTCTTTTTGCTGGGTATGTTCCCCAGCAGTATGTTTTCTCTTCACGTAACATAGTCTTTCAGCCACTCTGGTGGCTTCACATCCCTTTTTGGGCGCGCTTGTGGCTCTGTGAGCATTCTCTCTCCTTCACCCTCTTTTTGTGCATTTTCTGTGGCCTCGGTCTGTGTGGCTGGTAGATCTGGAAGAGCTCTGAGGTGTGTTTTGTTCCTTCGTACCTCTTCTGAGCCTGTGTCCACCACATAGGAGCTTGGGGCATCTGCTTTCTTCAGCACTATTACACGTTGACCTTTGGTCAGCTCTGGCCTCTGCTTAGCATAGTGTCTCCGATTAAAGTCTCCAGTTTGCGTTTGTTTCAGACGTTTGTCCCTCTCAGCGAAGGCCTTCCTGTTAGGCCATCGGGGTTTAAGCTGAACCGACGAGACAGGCAATGGGGAACGCAGCCTCCTGCCCATCAGGAGCTGGGCAGGCGACGGCCCATGATGCAGTGGTGTAACTCTGTAAGCTAACAGAGCCCTGTATGGATCCTTGTTCTATTTCAGCAGTCCCTTGACTGCTCTCTCTGCCTCACCATTACTCTGTGCATGGTAGGGGCTACTGGTCACATGTATGAAGTCATATTCTGCGGCAAAAGCAGAAAATGAGCTCGCAGAGAACTGGGGAGCGTTATCTGTAACCAGGATCTCAGCGACCCCTTGCCTGGAAATAATAGACTTTAATCCATTGATAACACCAGCTGATGTGGTTATGGGTGTCTTTGCTATTTCAATATATCTTGAGTAGTAATCTACCACTAGCAGATAAGGGTCATTTTTCCAATAGAACATATCCGCCCCTACCTTTTGCCATGGCCGTTTTGGCAGCTCCGTTGCCATCATTGGCTCCGGATGACAAGGTTGACATTTTGTACAGACCTCACACTGGGCCACTAGCTTGGCAATCTGAGTACTCAGACCAAGCCACCACACTGACTGTTGAGCCCTCAGTCTGCATTTGGTTATCCCCATGTGTCCATCATGCACTCTGTCTAGTATTTCTGGTTGTAGAGTCTCTGGGATAACTATCCGTTGTCCTTTCATGAGAAGGTCTCCATTACAGTGGAAGTCACTTTGGTGCACCCAATAGGGCTTCAGCAGCTGAGGCAGTTCCTCCTGCCCTTTTTGCACTGCTGCACTATCTGTTGGCAGATGGGGTCTCGTTGTTGCTCCTCTGCAATCTGTTGCAGTTTGGTCTGAGTTGCAGGTAGACTGTCCCTTATTGCATTAATGGACACCTGTACCTCACCCTCTAGACATTGCTCCTCCTCTGATAATGGACGTTTAATTGAGAGTGCATCTGCTGTGATCAGTGCCTTCCCTGGCACATACACCATCTTGTAGGTGAACCTCAGTAATCTGAGGCGGAAGCGCAGAACTCTGGGAGGCAAGTCATCCAGTGCTTTTGTCCCTAACAGAGCCAACAGTGGTTTGTGGTCAGTCTCTGCTGTAAACTGCAGGCCAATAAGGTATTTGCTGAGCCTTTCACATGCCCATGTGATAGCCAACGCCTCCTTCTCCACTTGAGCATATCTTTGCTCTGTGTCGGATAAGCTTCGGGAGATGTATGCTATTGGACGCCACTCCATGTTGTCCTGCATCTGTGTGAGGACCGCCCCTAGAACAAAGGATGATGCATCTGCTGATACTTTTGTCTTAGCGTGGGGACGGTACTGGGCCAGCACTCTGTGAGGCCAGATCTCCTTTGATTTTGTCAAACGCTACCTGTTGCATGTGACCCCATGACCAGTCATTCTCTTTGGCTAGTAAGTCTCTCAGAGGTTTGGTTGTATCTGAGAACTGTGGGAGGAACTTACCCACATATGTGGCCATGCCTAAGAAGGTCCTGACTTCAGCCACATTCTGGGGTCTGGGCATATCTGTGATGGCGCTGATCTTCTCTGGGTCCGGCACTGATTTTGTGTCCCAAGAACAAGACCTCTGATTGTGCAAAAGTGCATTTTTCATTGAGTGTCAGGCCAGTCTCCTGGAGTCGGGTCAGAACTGCTGTGAGCCTTACATCATGTTCTGCTCTGTCCCTTCCGCACACGAGCACATCGTCCGCGTGGACTATGACGCCACTCAGCCCATCCAACAGCTGGGACATGGGTCTTTGGAAATGCTCAGGACCGGAAGCGATTCCAAATGGCAAAACATTAAAACAGTAACGGCCAAACGATGTTATAACGTTGTGAGTGCCCTACTCTCTGATGACAGCGGTACTGTATCTGCCAGAAACCTGAGCGGGCATCCAGCTTTGTGAAGACTTGTGAGCCATCCAACTGAGCCAGTGACTGCTCCACTGATGGTAAGATGTGTCTCTCTCTGCAGAGTGCTTCATTCAATTTAGTCATGTCCACACAGATCCTTATTTCCCCATTGGCTTTTGGGACCACCACCATCCCTGCACACTAGTCTGTGGGACTCTCTATTTTAGACACCGCTCCAATTTCTTCCATCCTCCTCAACTCTTCCTTTACTCTGGCCAATAAAGGGATAGGCACCCGACGGGGGGTGGTAAGGGCATAGGGGACAGCATCTTCTTTCAGGCAGATTTTGTAGTCACCTTCTATCCTTCATAGACCAGAAAACACTTTTGGGAATTTCTTTTTGAAAACCTCACCTTGGTCCTCCATTTCGCTCACTCTCTCAATGAGTTGCAATGCTTCAATTGCTGGCAGCGCCAGCAACGGTCTGGCTAGAGAGTCAATGACGAAGACAGGCTGGATGGCACTTTTGTCTTTACTCTCCAGTTTAATCACCAAGTGCCCTACCACTGGTAAAATGTTATTACTGGGCCCATACAGTTTCTTGTTTGTAGAGAGCAAAGGGCCATCTCTGCTATAGCTATACAGCCTAGTTGGGATAGCTGTCACTGCTGCCCCAGTGTCTAGTTTAAATGACACAACCTCCCCATTGAGTTTAATGTCTGAATGCCAGCCAGTATTGTTTCCCTTTACTTCTCCCAGAAAGATGCTGTCCTGCTGTACCTCCTCTGAAACCTCATGCATTTGCTTTAATCGACAGACAGCTGAAAAGTGTCCTCTCCTGTGACATTTCCTGCATTCCGCATCCTTTGCTGGACAATCTTTCCATCTGTGGAAAGGGGATTTCCCACAATTGCGACTAACATTTGAACTAGCTACTGGTGCTGTCTGTGATTGTTTTCTCCACGTCTGTCTCTGTTCTGTGTTCCCCTCCCGTTGTTTTAGCTCTGTATGAAAATGCATGCATTTCCTCACTCTCTTCGTTCTGCAAGGAGCTGCTGTCACGCAGTATCGTCTGCTGTCTTTTTACTGTCTCACTCTGCCTAACCTGGTTCACAGCTTTGGACAAGGTAAACTGGGAATCCAACTGTAACTTTTCAGAAAGTGATATATTTCTTGTTCCGACTACAATCCGATCTCAGATCAGCTCTTCCCTGAGCGCGCCAAACTGACAATGTTCTGCTAGTTTGTGAACAGCTGTGATAAAACTGTCGGTGGTTTCACCCTGCTCCTGTTTGCGCATATTAAACCTAGCTCTCTAAAAAATAATGTTGTGTCTCCCTACAAAATGCATTTCAAAACAGTCTTTAACGGCACTGTAGTTAAGTTTCTCTTCCTCGGTCAACGTTGAAGCATTTAATATATCCTCGGCTTCATCACCCATAGAGTAGATCAGTGTATTAAATTGAAATGCCTCATTTTTCAAGTTTAAGCCTGATGCTACCCTGTACCTTTCAAAGCGCCTGATCCATTTCGGCCAGTTTTGAATGTCCATACAAACAAAATTCTCCCGGGGACTAATGCGAAATCCGTCAGCACTAGCCACTGGCCTGTCCGTGTTTGCGCCAGAGCCCGTTGAACTTGGAGTCGCAACCCCTGAAATCCCGCCAGCTTCTTCCTCTTGCAACATGTTGCTTAGCAGTAGCTTAGTCCTTGTTCGTTAGCTAACAAAATAATGATATGCGCTGTTTTATCTCCAACACTGTGCCCTCCTTGCTTTGAAACAGCCTGAATGTATGATTTACTTGGTACCTCCTTCACGTTTATGTGAATTTTAAAACCACTTCTGACACCATGTAGTATGATCTAAAATAAAGACGCGCGACAACGAGGTTCTAGCTCCAGCCTGTTTATTAACCTAACCCTCGCATGTCCTACATAGGTACGGATACCCCCAAGGGACATCCTACTACAGTTTGGACACAAAATCTCTGTGTAGTTGTAGCCTTAGACAGATTGAAAGATTAAGGGTGGCTTCAAAGCAAAACCCATGAAATGCAGCGTTGCGGTGTGACGGCAACTACTGGGGAGAAATGATTAGTAAAAACACTGCTCTCTGTTTTCAATTGGTTGACGGACAGTACAGCACAACACTAGGCCCTTACCCAACGCACTCCTCCCATTGAAAACCTGATATTTGCGTCATTGTGTCATGTAAAGACATGTTACCGTGGAAACGATCTCAACAACTATGAGTTGAAAACCCAGTCTTCAGTCAGCTCAACTGTCCTACAACACAATATTCTATAACTGGCGAGTTTTGTCTCAGATACTGTGTGGGTAGGCTAGTCTACATGACAGATACTGTGTGGGGAGGCTAGTCTACATGACAGATACTGTGTGGGGAGGCTAGTCTACATGACAGATACTATGTGCGGATGCTAGTCTACATGACAGATACTGTGTGGGTAGGCTAGTCTACATGACAGATACTGTGTGGGGAGGCTAGTCTACATGACAGATACTACGTGGGGAGGCTAGTCTACATGACAGATACTATGTGGGGAGGCTAGTCTACATGACAGATACAGTGTGGGTAGGCTAGTCTACATGACAGATACTGTGTGGGGAGGCTAGTCTACATGACAGATACTGTGTGGGTAGGCTAGTCTACATGACAGATACTGTGTGGGGAGGCTAGTCTACATGACAGATACTGTGTTTGTAGGCTAGTCTACATGACAGATACAGTGTAGGGAGGCTAGTCTACATGACATATACTGTGTGGTGAGGCTAGTCTACATGACAGATACTGTGTAGGGAGGCTAGTCTACATGACAGATACTGTGTGGGAAGGCTAGTCTACATGATATATATTTATTTATTTATTTATTTGGTTAAACATGGAGCTCAACACAGCTGGGAGTTGAAGTTTAGGCATGAACTCCAAATTCGTTAGTTTAGGCGTTAACTCAGAATGGTTAAGGTTTGGGTTAGGCTTAAGACAAAAATATCAAACAACTATATCGCTGCATTCAATATTTCAACCTTTGGAATCAAAAGCAGATTATGGACATTCAGTATCCCTGTCCACAATGCCGTAGCAAAAACAGAAACCTACTGGAAGGTAGCAGCTCTCACTGTTGCCCCTAGTGTCCGGTTTCCATATCATTTTACAACGTCCTCAGACATGGATGGATGTCGAATACTGATTTGTATCATGGATGACCTGGCTGACAGCGGTAGAGAGAGAGAGGTAGAGAGATGTAGACAAAGAGGTAGAGAGAGTGGTAGAGAGGTAGAGAGAGTGGTAGAGAGAGTGTTAGAGAGGTAGAGAGACGTAGACAAAGAGGTAGAGAGAGAGGTGGAGAGGTAGAGAGAGAGGTAATGAGAGGTCATGTATCTGATGCAGCAGGTCACCTGACATGCTCTGTTAATCACTCCCGTGGTTAAATTGATCGGAGCCGCTCTACATAAGGAACATTGATCAATCTAGCCAAGTGAAAGAGACACAGCAGCTCAATTTGGGAAGAGTCAGAGCCATATAGATTAACTCAGTTTGGCAAGTTTAGTTGAAGATTCATAATGTGTTTTGTGGGTTTTAGAAGCTTTGAGAATGTTCTAATAAGGCAACTTAGAAAGTAGAGTGTGAGAAATATCTGACCGGTCTGCTCTCTATCCCTCTCGTTCTCCCATTACCTGCTCTCTCTTTCATTCACTAGCTGTAGCTCAAATGTAGTAGGTCACTCTGTCTCAGGGAAGTTACTACCATCTTGACAAACTGCTCACAAATTCCACACTGATGGTGTCTGAAAACCCGCCATTATATTACCCACAGAATCACAGGTTAAAATTCAGTTGACAAATGTTGAATTCACCTATAAGAGTTGTTGATGGGGTTGAGCTGACCTCAATGACATATTTGATATTCTAATGCGGGGATCATCAACTAGATTCAGCCGCAGGCTGATGTTTTTTGGTGTTGAGATGATGGTCGGAACATAATTACAAATAATTTGGAGTCTGCAAATTGACGGCAAGAAGCCCAGACAGATATAATGCTTGACTAAAACATAATCGTATGAGACCGTGCTTACATTTGTATATGATCATTTGTCTCTATTAAAGGGGAATACTTGGGAATAAAACCACCTGTGGGACAAATTGGGTAGGTTACTTTCTAAATATAATCCGGTACTAGTTACCTGTCCAAAATTATAATCATTGATGTAACTTTTGGAATACCCAAACTCGGTAATGTAATCTGATTACATTCAGTTACTTTTAGATTACTTCCCCTTAAGAAGAAGGCAAAAATGTATGTTACCAATTGAACATCTATTGCAGGATAAATCAATGTTAAAGTTTACATGGCTGGCCATATATGGATGTTACATTTTACTTTATGGGTTGGTTATGTAGTCTTCTTAAAACCCATAGCTATATACTACATATAATAATACGATGCAATGATATCTTTACATTAATATATATCATTTATAAGTCAAAAAATGGATGTAGCAACTACAGATTGCCCCTTTAAAGTCCATCAAAATTGTGTGTGTTTGAGCATGTGTCCATGTGTCCAGCATGTGTCCACTGTCTGTCCACTGGTTTCAAAAACATTGATTGATGGGCATTGTTCACTTCTTGAATTCAACCATTTTTGGGTTCAAATACACATTTAGATTTGTGAACCAACATCCACAACAACCACAATACGTAAGATGCAAATAGCTAAATGAGAGAGCAGCAGTGTTATTAACATCAATGCACTATGTAGATATCAATATGTGATATTCGTATCGCCGTAGACTACACCACTGCTGTCATCCTTACCTCCAAGCGTTTATTCAAATTGGATAATCTTCGGATGTCGACAGGTCGCACCATTGGAAGACATAGCTTGGACTGTTGCCTACAAAAGCCTATTCCTTCTTTTTTCCCGCGATTCATCCAACACATTTGGTGTTCCATCATAGCGGTCTCTGATTTGTGGTCAGACTCGCTCAGATAGAACAAACTTAAACTTCCGCCTTTTTTCAATGATGATTTGAATGTCATTGAAAAAACGGAGAAGTGTCAAAGATTTATTTGAGCAAACATCCTTTCTGAATTTAAAAGTAATCCTAAAGTAATCATCTAGTTTTTCAAAATTACAGTTGAAGTCAGAAGTTTACATACACCTTAGCCAAATACATTTAAAACATTTAAACTCAGTTTTTCACAATTCTTGACATTTAATCCTAGTAAAAGTTCCCTGTCCTAGGTCAGTTAGGATCACCACTTTATTTTAAAAAGTGGTGAGGTGGTGAGTACCCCCAGTGGGTCAGAGGTTTACATACACTCAATTAATACTTGGTAGCATTGCCTTTAACTTGTTTAACTTAGTCAAACGTTTCGGGTAGCCTTCCACAAGCTTCCCACAATAAGTTGGGGGAATTTTGGTCCATTCCTCCTGACAGAGCTGGTGTAATGAAGTCAGGTTTTTAGGCCTCCTTGCTCGCACATGCTTTTTCAGTTCTGCCCACACATTTTCTATAGGATTGAGGTCAGGGCTTTTTGATGGCCACTCCAATACCTTGACTTTGTTGTCCTTAAGCCATTTTGCCACAACTTTGGAAGTATGCTTGGGGTCATTGTCTACTTGGAAGACCCATTTGCGACCAAGCTTCAACTTCCTGACTGATGTCTTGAGATGTTGCTTCAATATATCCAGATAATTTTCCTCCCTCATGATGCCATCTTTTTTTTTGATGTCAACCAGTCCCTCTTACAGCAAAGCACCCCCACAACACGATGCTGCCACCCCCATGCTTCACTGTTGGGATGGTGTTTTTCGGCTTGCAAGCCTCCCCCTTTTTCCTCCAAATATAACAATGGGAATTATGGCCAAACAGTTCTATTTTTGTTCCATCAGACCAGAGGATATTTCTCCAAAAAGTACAATCTTTGTCCGCATGTGCAGTTGCAGACCGTAGTCTGGCTTTTTATGGCGTTTTCTCTAGCAGTGGCTTCTTCCTTTCTGTGCGGCCTTTCAGGTTAAGCCGATATAGGACTCGTTTTACTGTGGATATAGATACTTTTCTACCCGTTTCCCCCAGCATCTTCACAAGGTCCTTTGCTGTTGTTCTGGGATTGATTTGCACTTTTCACACCAAAGTACATTCATCTCTAGGAGACAGAATGCGTCTCCTTCCTGAGCTCTATAACAGCTGCATGGTCCCATGGTGTTTATACTTGTGAAATATTGTTTGTACAGATGAACGTGGTATCTTCAGGCGGTCTTGGCTGATTTCTTTTGATTTTCCCATGATGTCAAGCAAAGAGGCCCTGAGTTTGAAGGTAGGCCTTGAAATACATTCACAGGTTTACCTCCAATTGACTCAAATTATGTCAATTAGCCTGTCAGTAGCTTCTAAAGCCATGACATCATTTTCTGGAATTTTCCAAGATGTTTAAAGGCACAGTCAACTTAGTGTATATTTACTTCTGATCCACTGTAATTGTGAAATAATCTGTCTGTAAACAATTTGTTCTAAACTGACTTTTCTGGTTAAATAAAAAAATAAAAAAATGTACAAGCCCTTAATAACCAACAGTGCAGTTCACGAAGAGTTAAGAAAATATTTACCAAGTAGACTAAAATAAAAAGTAATAATAAAAAGTAACACAATAAGAATAACAATAACAAGGCTATATACAGGGGGCACCAGTACCGAGTCAGTGTGGAGGCTAAATACAGGGGGCACCAGTACCGAGTCAGTGTGTGGGGGTACAGGTTATTTGAAGTAATTTGTACATGTAGGTGGGGGTGAATTGACTATGCATAGATGTCCCTTTAAGAGCAGCATAGCAGGGAGGACTTGAGTGCTGATGACACTTTGCGGAAATGAAAGTTAACTTGTGAGCAGGAATTCAATATGGTTACGAACTCTCTCCTACTCTTTACACAAGTTTCACAAGGTCTACCTTTCGTCAAGTCAAAGAGGAGTAAGCACACTCAGGTGAGTAAAGAGAGACATAGATATTTACCTGGAATTCTGCCATAATCCCTGCACTTCCTGTTTTTCCTCCTGTGTTCCACTTTTGGAAAATTCTGATAACATATAGACAGCCTAGTATCAGATCATAAGTCACCTTCTCCAAACAGTAAAGGGGCAATAGGCAGTTGCTACATCCATTTTTTGACTTATAAATTAATTATATATATATATATATATATATATATATATATATATATATATACACTACCATTCAAAAGTTTGGGGTCACTTCAAAATGTTCTTGTTTTGAAAGAAAAGCAACATTTTCTTGTCCATTAAAATAACATGAAATTGATCGGAAATACAGTGTAGACATTGTTAATGTTGTAAATGACTATTGTACGTAGCTCAAAACGGCAGATTTTTTATGGAATATCTACATAGGCGTACAGAGGCCCATTATCAGCAACCATCACTCCTGTGTTCCAATGGCACGTTGTGTTAGCTAATCCAAGTTTATCATTTTAAAAGGCTAATTGATCATTAGAAAACCCTTTTACAATTATGTTAACACAGCTGAAAACTGTTATCTGATAAAAGAAGCAACAAAACGGGCCTTCTTTAGATGAGTTGAGTATCTGGAGCATCAGCATTTGTGAGTCTATTCTTGTTCTGGGAAATGAAGGCTATTCCATGCGAGAAATTGCCAAGAAACTGAAGATCTCGTATAACTCTGTGTACTGCTCCCTTCACAGAACAGCGCAAACTGGCTCAAACCAGAATAGAAAGAAGAGTGGGAGGCCCCGGTGCACAACTAAGCAAGAGGACAAGTACATTAGAGTGTCTAGTATGAGAAACAGATGCCTCAATAGTCCTCAACTGGCAACTTCATTAAATAGTACCCGCAAAACACCAGTCTCAACGTCAACAGTGTGAAGAGGCGACTCCGGGATGCTGGCCTTCTAGGCAGAGTTGCAAAGAAAAAGCCATATCTCAGACTGGCCAAAAAAAAGAAAAGATTAAGATGAGCAAAAGAACACAGACACTGGACAAAGGAACTCTGCCTAGAAGGCCAGCATACCGGAGTCCCCTCTTCACTGTTGACATTGAGACTGGTGTTTTGTACTTATCCTCTTGCTCAGTTGTGCAACAGGGCCTACCACTCCTCTTTCTATTCTGGTTAGAACCCGTTTGCGCTGTTCTGTGAAGGGAGTAGTACACAGCATTGTACGAGATCTTCGGGCAGGACAGTTTGTCATTATGACCGGGGTATTTGAGGCAAAATATCTAAAGTATCGTATGATTAAACAGACTTCCCAAACCTAGGTCTGTTGTAGACCCACTTCCCCTCTGCTTAGCTCATGTCAAAATAAAAGTTCTGCTTGTGCACTATATGTGGACAAAAAACTTGTCAAGGACTTTCATTTTGACTTAAGCTAAGCAGAGAGGAAGTGGGAAAGCTGAGTTAGAAAGCTGATTGAATTTACCTGGGTAAGAGTACAGTACACTCGTGTTAACTCCTTCTCTTTATGATAAAAAGCTTTGTCTATCTCTAAAAACAATGTCAAAACTGTCAAAATTGTTTTGATATCACTACAAAAATTATCTTACATCTAACACTACATTTAGTATTCCGAAAGTGAATTACTGTATAACGATGACTCATTACAGGAATGTCTATACTGTTTAACGTTGATTCATTCCAGGAAGTATTTTATAGTTATTTAATTGTGTTCCAGAAATGGCGTCCTCTAGCCGTCTCCTGTCTGAAGAGCAGTTCCAGTGCTCTATCTGTCTGGATGTGTTCACTGAGCCTGTCTCCACTCCATGTGGACACAACTTCTGCAAGGTCTGTATCAGCGGATACTGGGATACAACTGACCTGTGCCAGTGTCCAATGTGTAAGAGGACATTCTACACAAGACCAGAGCTCAATATCAACACAGCATTCCGAGATGTTGTAGATTATGTTAACAGGATCAGAGTCAAAAACAGAGAAAAGTCCCCTGCTGAGGCTGGAGAAGTGGTCTGTGACATCTGCACTAGGATTAAGCTCAAGGCCTTGAAGTCCTGCCTGGAGTGTCAGACCTCTTTCTGTGAGACTCACCTGCAACCTCATCAGAGAGTCACCGGCCTGAAAAGGCACAAGCTAATAGATCCTGTGGAGAACATGGAAGACAGGATGTGTAAGAAGCATGACAGACAGCTGGAGCTGTTCTGTAGGACTGACCAGACTTGTGTGTGTCAGTTCTGCACTGAGGCAGACCACAAGACTCACCACACCGTCCCTCTAGAGAAAGAGTTTGGTGAGAGGAAGGCTCAGCTGGTGAAGACAGAGCAACATGTATGGCAGATGATCCAGGAGCGACTAGAGAAGGTTCAGAAGATCAAACATTCAGTAGAGTTCAGCAAGAAAGATACACAGAGAGTGATAGCAGACAGTCTGCAGGTTTTCACTGATCTGATGGATTCCATTGAGAAAAGCAAGAAGGAGCTCATTGAGGATGTTGAGGAGAAGCAGAAAGCAGCAGAGAATCAGGCTGAAGGGTTTATTGAAGAGCTGGAGCAGGAAATCACTGACCTACATAGGAGACACACTGAGTTGGAACAGCTCTCACACACTGAGGACCACCTCCACCTCCTCCAGATCTTCCCATCCCTGTACACCACTCCAAACATCAAGGACTGGTCTGAGATCAGTGTTTACAGTGAGACGTGTGTGGGGAATTTGAGGAGTGTTTTGAGAAGCTTTGTGTCTGAGCTGGAAAAGACAGTGAGGAGAGCATTTTCTGAAAAATTCACCAATGCAATGGAGGACTTTCATGACATCAATCTGAAAAAGATGCAGCAGTATGCAGTGGATGTGACTCTGGACCCTGATACAGCATATGACAGGGTCGTCCAATCTAAGGACAAGAAACAGTTGAGAAAAGGAAGAAAAAATCTCCCTGACAACACAGACAGGTTTCGTTGAAGTTAGTCTGTCCTATGAAGAGAGGGCTTCTCCTCAGCGAGATTCTACTAGGAGGTGTAGGTGGAGGAGAGGACTTGCTGGAAGTTAAGGGTAGTAATTCCAATTTGATTTTCAGTGTTGTTTCTACACATTAATCACGTTGAGTCAAAATGAGGGAATGACCAGTCCTTTGAGGTTTTTGGATTGAAGTTTACACACCTTGAGTGATATATAGAAATGTACTGAATGATGTATGAAGGAGTGTATTGTTGTTTGTTTGTTTGTTTGTTTGTATGTTTTGTTTGATAAATATCACCAGATTGGGTCTGCTGGATGATCGAGATTACTCCCTAAGGATTAGTGGTGACTCTGCGATGAGGTTGACAGTGTCATAGTGGGAGTATAAGCCAATTTGGAAAAATTGTTTCAACAGAATGTGTTGTTACTCGCTTTGACATGTGTTTTGGAGATTTTCATTGGGAATATTGGTAGTAACAATTTGTCATAGGGTAAATTATTGTTTGGATTTATTGAAACGCTTGACTGGATTTCCTGAATCAGAGGTTCACTGAACTGAATTGTTGTTCTGAATTGTCCTTTCTCAAAGTTATGGTGACTACAGATGGTATCTAAATGCATGGAAGGGATCATTTGACCAAACGGTGTAGACCTCAAAACCCCCTCTAACCGGCTGAAGATTTGGCGCTCAGTTCGGTCCTGTCCTGCACCACTTCTGTCAAGAGACCTGAGTCTGAGCCAGCAACCGGTGTACAGCATCCAGTTGAAGTTATCAACTGCCTTTTCTCTCATGCCCTTCTCTCAGGAGTGTGACAGGAGTGAGCATGGAGAGAGATCCATTCCAAAACGTCTCTTATGTTGCCGGTATACTGGTTGACAAATGGACAATACATAATAGGAGTTGTGGTGGGACTCAGGTGAGACATTGAAATTGGGACATTGTCATGGGCCATCCACTTTGAACTGCGAAGCTAACTGAAGAAAAATGAAAAAATGCCAGAAGATTGAATGCCGGGAAACGGAGGGGGTTGGTCAACGTGCCCGTAAATATTTTAGACTTTTCTGAAATAGTTTATTTTGGGGTATCAGTTTGATTGTGGAGGTCTACACACTGCTAAATGTATAGTAATTTAGGCTAAGAATGCATTGAGATAGCGATCTGTAATTAATCATGATGAGAGAGTTAATACTAGAATTTTGAGATTAATATTTTGTATGTTAATATAAATGTACATTCTGCCAGTGTTGATGTGTTAAATTGAGGGTTTACATTTTGAGTGATAGAACCAATGTGAATGCTATTCTCAACATGCCTTGGTGAATGGAAAGGTGATCTCTGATCCTGAAAGGGAAACTGATCCTAATCTATTTGACCTATATCCTATTTCATTTATATCCATAACCAAATTGAAATTTTTAATGATAATACTCAGGAATTATATCAGGTTTGTGCTAATGGTGCATAGCCATAGGTGAAGCCTTATAAATAGTGGGATCTTGATGCTTGTCCTGGGTTATGTTCATTGGGCAGTAAACGGAAGAAATGTTACTTAAAACATCTTAAGGATTAGCCCCTTTTTTTCAATTTTCACTGAAAATGAAATACCCAAATCTAACTGCTTGTAACTCAGAATCTGAAGCAAGGATATGCATATTCTTGGTACCATTTGAAAGGACACACAAGTTTATGGAAACATGAAAGGAATGTAGTAGAATATAACACAATAGATCTGGTAAAAGATAATACAAAGAAAAAAACAACCATTCTTTTTTTGTACCATCATCTTTGAAATGCAAGGGAAAGGCCATAATGTATTATTCCAGCCCAGGTGCAATTTAGATTTTGGCCACTAGATGGCATCAGTGTATGTGCATAGTTTTAGACTGATCCAATGAACCATTGCATTTCTGTTACATTTGTTTTAGCAAGACTGCCCAAATGTGCCTAATTTGTTTATTAATGACTTTTTATGTTCAAAATTGTGCACTCTCCTCAAACAATAGCATGGTATTCTTTCACTGTAATAGCTACTGTAAATTGGACAGTGCAGTTAGATTAAACAAGGAGTCACTACCTGGATTTGTCCAGCCAGATATGCTCATTTTAGTTTCTATAGATGGTGCTATAGGGATGAAAATTGCCTTTTCTACCATGCTGACCAATGCTCAGTATCAACATGATGATTTGTTTCGTACTGATGAAAAATGTACTCTGACTTAGATTGATGAGAATTGCTTAATGATATTTTTATGTCTTTTTAAACTTTGGAATTTTTCTTTTAAGTTGAGAGAAATCTCAAAATGGGGGAATGTGATAGAAAAATTACATATTTACTTGATTTGTTTGATATTAATAGTTAACAGTTATATACTTAACTAATAGTAAGACATTTCTGTTCTATTAAATGTCTGTTTGAACTGAGAGGAGCCTAAAAACCTAAGGCTGGCATTCCATAGATAAGATGTGGTGGGTGTAACCGAGATAGAGAGAGCCTGGAAGAACAGAACAAAGGCCTCAGGATTCATAATTATCCTAGCATGTGGGAAACTAAGATGAGGTGGGGTTACAAATAACACCATAGGGGTGGGACCAGCCATGACTAAGCATTCTTAGAGACCAGCTATGTAAGTAACAGCATTTTTTTGTCAAGGTCACGCTACTCTGCCCAACAGTCAAGTGTTGGGATGACTAGTCTCATTATTTCAATAATTAATCAATATTAAATAAAGAATTGTTTGACGAAATGACAAAGTCTCTATCAGTATAAATTTCCACGACAAAGTCACTCTGAATAAGAGTGTCTGCTAAATTACTCAAATGTCATGTCAAAATGGTTCTGTTGAAAACAACGGGTGGACATTTTGGAAGCAGTCTCCTGTTCTTATAGATTGTTCAGATGGCAATGTCAGGAAACCAATGTGCACGCTTCAATAAGGCAGAAGTCTGTGTTGTTGGGATTCTGGATGACCAGATAGCTACCAGCAATGACAAGGAACTGCCATGTGGGGAATAATAAGTAGCTAGTTTCATCTTGTTCTTGATACCATGTCTTATTTTGAGGTGTTTTGACTGATTATGTCAATGACAATATGGCTAAAATGCTCTAGCTAACCAACAACTGTGATGATGTATTTGAGAGACAAGGGCTCATTCTGCTAATTTATTTATGTTTTCAATAAACATTGGAGGCAAAATATAGTTTACATGTTTCAGCGATCTAAGCCAACCCCGTCTGTTTTGCCCCATAGTTGCGCACACGTTTGTTATGTTAATAAACAAATAACTAATCTATTATATGTCAGTGATTCAGACCCATTCAGCAATATGGCGCGCTTCAAATTCAAATAACTCTGGCTTCCTGCACCATCGGGAGTTTACCATAGGAATACATAAATGTGCTATCACTATCTATTGGATTTAATGTATATGACCTCAAACTCAACCCTGGACCTCAAAGCCAATTCCACTGCATTTTTTATTGTCCCACTCTAATCAGGGACCAACAACCTCTCCCTCAATGTGAGCAAGAAAAAGGAGATGATTGTGGGCTACGGGAAAAGGAGGGCTGAACAGGCCACCATTTACATCGACAGGGCTGAAGTGGAGTGTGTTGAGAGTTTAAAGTTCCTTGGTGTCCACATCACCAACAAACTATCATGGTCCAAACACACCAAGACAGTCATGAACAGGGCACGACAACACCTTTCCCCCTCAGGAGACTGGAACAATTTGGCATGGGTCCCCAAATCCTCAAAAAATCCTGACTGGTTCCATCACCGCCTGGTATGGCAACTGCTTGAACGGCAAGCGGTACCGGAGCACCAAGTCTAGTTCCAAAAGGCTCCTGAACAGCTTCTATCCCCAAGCTATAAGACTGCTGAACAAGTAATCAAACAGCCACCTGGACTACTTACATTTTGTTTTAACACTGCTGCTACTTGCTGTTAATATTCTAGGCATAGTCAATTTACCCTTACCTACATGTACAAATTACCTCGAATAACCTGTACATCCGCACATTTACTCAGTACCGGTGCCCCCTGTACATAGCCTCGCTATTGTTATGTAATTCTACTGTGTTACTTTTTTTATTTTCACTATATTTTACTTAGTAAATATTTTCTTAATTAACTCTATTTATTGACCTGCACTGTTGGTTAAGGGCTTGTAAGTAAGCATTTCACGGTAAGGTCTACAACTGTTGTATTCGGCGCATGTGACAAATAAAATTAGATTTGATTTAGACTGGGGACACCAGGTGTGTGCAATTAATTATTAGGTAAAACAGAAAACCAGCAGGCTCCGAACCTCGTAGGGTTTGAGTTGAGTACCACTGGTATGGTTTGAAAACAGCCTGACTCTAAAAATAACTCTGTCCCTTTAAGAGCAGCAGAGCAGGGAGGACTTGAGTGCTGATGCCACTTTGCTTAAAAAAAAACTTGTGAGCAGAAATTACATGTGGTAACGAAATCTCATACTCTTTACACAAGTTTCACAAAGTCTACCCTTCGTCAAGACAAAGAGGAGTAAGCACACTCAGGTGAGTAAAGGGAGAAACAGAGATAGTTACCTGGACTTGTGGAATTCTGACATAATCATTGCACTTCCTGTTTTTCTTCCCATATTCCACTTTTGGAAAATTCTGATAACATACAGTGGGGCAAAAAAGTATTTAGTCAGCCACCAATTGTGCAAGTTCTCCCACTCAAAAAAGATGAGAGAGGCCTGTAATTTTCATCATAGGTACACTTCAACTATGACAGACAAAATGAGAAGAAAAAAAATCAGAAAATCACATTGTAGGATTTTTTATGAATTTATTTGCAAATTATGGTGGGAAATAAGTATCAGAATCTGTTGTTCTGAAGAGCAGTTCCAGTGCCCTATCTGTCTGGAAGTGTTCACTGAGCCTGCAAGGTCTGTATCAGTGGATATTGGGATACAACTGACCTGTGCCAGTGTCCAATGTGTAAACAAATATTCCACCGAAGACCAGAGCTAAAAACCAACACACCATTCAGAGATGTTGTAGATCATTTTAAGATGATCAGAATCAGAGACACAGACACAGATGAGTCCCCTGCCAAGGCTGGGGAAGTGTCCTGTGATGTCTGCACTGGGACAAAGCTCAAGGCCCTGAAGTCCAGCCTGGAGTACCTGACCTCTTTCTGTGAGACTCACCTGCAGCATCATCAGAGAGTCTAATAGACCCCGTTGAGAAACTGGAAGACAGGATGTGTAAGAAGCATGACAGACTGCTGGAGCTGTAGGGTTTAGCAGCAGAGAATCAGGCTGAAGGGTTTATTAAAGAGCTGGAGCAGGAAATCAATGACCTACGTAGGAGACACACTGAGTTGGAACAGCTCTCACACACTGAGGAACACCCCCTCCAGAGCTTCCCATCCCTGTGTACCCCTCCAAATACTAAGGACTGGTCTGAGATCAGTGTTCACAGTGAGCTGTGTGTGGCGAATGTGAGGAGAGTTTTGAGGAGCTCTTTGTCTGAGCTGGAGAAGACTGCTAGGAGAGCATTTTCTGAGCTTGAGGAAAAATTCAATAAAACAATGGAGAAGTTTCCTGACATCAATCTGAAGAAGATGCAGCAGTTTGCAGTGGATGTGACTCTGGACCCTGATACAGCAAATGCCTTTCTCAGCCTGTCTGTGGACGGAAACAAGTGAGAAGCGGTGTACAGAAGCGGCACCCGCTAACACAGCAAAAAAATGTTGGTAGTTTCAATAGCTCTGTCCTGGGAAAAGAGGTCTTCTCCTCTGGGAGATTCTACTATGAGTTGCAGGTGGAGGGGGTGACTTGCTGGGAGTTAGGAGTGGCCAGAGAGTCCATCGACAGGAAGGGGTTGTCACTGAGCCCTGAGAATGGATTCTGGACTGTGGGACTTTAAAAAAGGGATAATTGTCAGGCCAACAACTCTCCTTCTCTAACTCTATTCATTGAGAAGCCCCAGAAAGTAGTGGTGTTTGTGGATTATGAGGAGGGTTAGGTATCCTTCTACAATGTGGAGGCCAGGGCTCATATCTACTCTTTCATTGGCTACATTCACTGAGAAACTCTATCCATACTTTAACCATGCTAATCTTGGTGCTGGTAAAAACACTGCCTCATTGGTCATTACTCCTGTCAATTACAAAGACTGAATCAGAGTCCACTATAGTCATGGAGGTTTAAGCAACACAGAATCGGCAATGTAATAAAAATTCCGAACCTGACGACGCTGAAAACGAAACGTGTTTGTTAATGCAGAATGTGAATAAGTGCCTGTCTTCTCTTGTGATTTCTACACTTGTTTTTCCATACTGCTTGTTCCTGCCAGCACCTGGGTCTAGACTGTGACAGAAAAATTACATATTTACCACATTTGTTGGATATTTATCAATGATTTACTCAACAAACAGTAAGATATTTCTGTCCTGTGAATGCTGTGTTTTATGGTCTCCACTCTAGCACCCTGCAGCTAATCTAGGTGTAGGGTTTTACTGGAGATAGCTTGAGATGACAATTGATTGATATTTTGGTGATAAAAACCAACAGCCACATTCCATTCTATGATTAGTGGTGCATGTGAGGCATATGTCTATGTCTGACTGAGCCTGCATTCCATAGACAAGAAATGGTGTATGTTTAACCCGAGATAGAGAAAGCCTGGAGGAACAGAACAAGGGCCTCAGTATTCCTAATTATCCTGGCATGTGGGGAAACTAAGATGAGGTAGGGTTCAAAATAACACCAGAGGCAGATAACCAGGAGATGAACCCAGAGTGGCTGATGATTCCCCTTGGTCTGCGTGGAAATGGTGGAACCAAGCCATGGCTGAGCATATTTAGGTCTACTGTATAAAGAACTCTGCATTTCTGTACAAGTTAAGCTCTCGGTAACACACACATCAGAGTGTGCGGTCGATGGCTTCATTATTGCAATAATTAATCAATGTTAATCATTCAAGATAATTGCTTGAATTATTGTCCAAGTCTGTCTCAGTACTGACATTTCCAAGACAAGATGCACTACTGTGCACAGTTGTGCACTCTTTTCTTTGCACTGCAATAAAAATTACTGAACATTATATTGAACACCAATGAGTAGTCAGTCTACCCACTTTAAAATTCAACTGTAAGTAAACCTTAGACTATTGAATCATCAGAAATGTGTGTCTCAGTCCCAATCATAAACTAGGTTTCCATCCAATTGGCGACAGATTTTCATGCAAATATATTCTAGAATCTGCATATAGAAAAAAATGCACATTGTCCCACCAGTGGTATGTTTCCACCAAACTGAATTGATGCAGATTAAAATCAGTGCTTGATGACAGTGCACAAAATGTACCTTTTTGCTTACGTTTTCATGTACCGAATAAAAATCTAAAGTTCAATGTGTTTCCATCACATTTTCATCTCTACTGATTTAAAAAGCAGATGTGACGACTCTGGCAGCTGGCAGATACTGTGTGGGTAGGCTAGTCTACATGACAGATACTGTGTGGGGAGGCTAGTCTACATGACAGATACTGTGTGGGGAGGCTAGTCTACATGACAGATACTGTGTGGGGAGGCTAGTCTGCATGAAAGATACTGTGTGATGAGGCTAGACTACATGAAAGATACTGTGCGGGGAGGCTAGTCTACATGACAGATACTGTGTGGGGAGGCTAGTCTACATGACAGATACTGTGTGGGGAGGCTAGTCTACATGACAGATACTGTGTGGGTAGGCTAGTCTACATGACAGATACTGTGTGGGAAGGCTAGTCCACATGACAGATACTGTGTGGGGAGGCTAGTCTACATGACAGATACTGTGTGGGGAGGCTAGTCTTCTTGTTAGATATTGTGTGGGGAGGCTAGTCTACATGATTAGACAGAGTATTTTTATTTGTCAAATGGTAGTCAAGCATCATGTCACAAGAATAAGACCCTCTGTATTTTTTGGAAAGGAACATCAAGATCAATGTTGACTTTCACCACCCTGTGAAATTCATCATAACTTATTGAGTCTGCAGCCTAATAAACTGCACGGTTTCCCGAGTGGTAGGGGAAGGACCGCACACCATATCATCAGGTTAATTCAAGTTTACTTCGATATGAAGGTTATTATATCAACATTTGAGCATAAAGGCACTTCCACCGCCATTTCTCGCATAATTAATTTTACCAACACAAAAATAACTCACCATTTTATGTAACGTATGACTTGGGTGGAAACAAAACTATGGATGGAAACGTGGTTAGTGACAGACATCTCCTCATTGTAAAGAAATAATTACATAAACTAACAATGTAAAGTGAGTTCCTCCAATTCCTGCTATGAAGGAACACAACCATGTCGTAAAAATGGTCAACGCCTTGTAGATGAAAGCTCTTTAGTACTGAATCCTGTTAACAAAGACCACACAGCTCTTGATATATTCCCACTAATAAAATGAATACTTGTTTGTGTCTTCTAGTTTCCCTCTGTAACAGTTGTCGTCTGGAGATAGAGAGGAGGACCAAGGTGCAGTGTGGTAAGTGTCCATATTTTAAATATTTTAATGAACACTGAAAACAAAACAATAAACAACCAACGAACAATCCTGTAAGGTGCAACACAACACTAAACAGAAAATAACCACCCACAAAACACAATGGAAAACAGGCTACCTATGTATGGTTCTCAATCAGGGACAACGATTGACAGCTGCCTCTGATTGAGAACCATACCAGGCCAAACACAGAAATAGAAAATCATAGACAAACTAACATAGACAACCCACCCAACCCACGCCCTGACCATACTAAAACAAAAGACAAAACAAAGGAACTAAGGTCAGAACGTGACAGTACCCACCCCCCCTCCCCCCACAAAAAGGTGCAGACTCCGGCCGCAAAACCTGAATCTATAGGGGAGGGTCTGGGTGGGTGTCTGTCCGCGGTGGCGGCTCTGGCGCGGGATATGGACCCCACCATAGTCTTTCTCCGCCTCCTTAACTGCCTCTGTGGCCTCTTAAGAGCGGTGACCCTCGCCACCGTCCTCAGACTGGGGACCCTAGCCACGGGTCCTGAATAAACGGGAGATTCCGGCAGCACCGGAGTGAAGGACGATTCCGGCATCGCCTGCGTGAGAGGCGGCTCTGGCAGCTCGTGGCTGACTGATGGCTCTGGCAGGTCCTGGCTGACTGACGGCTCTGGCAGCTCCTGGCTGACTGACGGCTCTGGCAGCTCAGGACAGAGCGGCTCAGGACAGACGGGAGACTCTGGCGGCTCAGGACAGACGGGAGACTCTGGCGGCTCAGGACAGACGGGAGACTCTGGTGGCTCAGGACAGACGGGAGACTCTGGTGGCTCAGGACAGACGGGAGACTCTGGCAGCTCAGGACAGATGGGAGACTCTGGCGGCTCAGGACAGACGGGAGACTGGGAGACAGACGGGAGACTCTGGCGGCTCAGGACAGACGGGAGACTCTGGCGGCTCAGGACAGACGGGAGACTCTGGCAGCTCAGGACAGACGGGAGACTCTGGCGGCTCAGGACAGACGGGAGACTCTGGCGGCTCAGGACAGACTCTGGTTGGGTCTGGGTTGGGTCTGGGTGGGTGTCTGTCCGCGGTGGCGGCTCTGGCGCGGGATATGGACTAGTCTGGCCTCTGTGGCCTCTTAAGAGCGGTGACCCTCGCCACCATCCTCAGGACCCTAGACGGGTCCTGAATAAACGAGATTCTCTGGCATCGCCTGGCTCTGGCAGCTCGTGGCTGACATGGCTCTGGCAGGTCCTGGGACGAGCTCCTGGCAGCGGCTCTGGCAGCTCAGGACAGAGCGGCTCAGGACAGACGGGAGACTCTGGCGGCTCAGGACAGACGGGAGACTCTGGCGGCTCAGGACAGACGGGAGACTCTGGTGGCTCAGGACAGACGGGAGACTCTGGTGGCTCAGGACAGACGGGAGACTCTGGCAGCTCAGGACAGACGGGAGACTCTGGCGGCTCAGGACAGACAGGGAGACTCTGGCGGCTCAGGACAGACGGGAGACTCTGGCGGCTCAGGACAGACGGGAGACTCTGGCGGCTCAGGACAGACGGGAGACTCTGGCGGCTCAGGACAGACGGGAGACTCTGGCGGCTCAGGACAGACGGGAGACTCTGGCGGCTCAGGACAGACGGGAGACTCTAGCGGCTAAGGACAGACGGGAGACTCTGGCGGCTCAGGACAGACGGGAGACTCTGGCGGCTCAGGACAGACGGGAGACTCTGGCGGCTCAGGACAGACGGGAGACTCTGGCGGCTCAGGACAGACGGGAGACTCTGGCGGCTCAGGACAGACGGGAGACTGGCAGTGCTGGGCAGGAGGAAGGCTCTGGCAGCGCTGGACAGGCGGGAGCACCTGTAGGGAGGAGACAGAGAGACAGCCTGGTGCGGGGGGCTGCCATCGGAGGGCTGGTGCGTGGAGGTGGCACCGGATAGACCGGATCGTGAAGGCGCCCAACCTTACCTGGTTGAGTGCTCCCCGTAGCCAGGCCAGTGCGGCGAGGTGGAATAGCCCACACTGGGCTGTGCTGGCGAACCGGGGACACCATGCGTAAGGCTGGTGCCATGTACACCAGCCCGAGGAGACGCACTGGAGACCAGATGCGCTGAGCCGGCTTCATGGCACCTGGCTCGATGCCCACTCTAGCCCGGCCGATACGAGGCACTGCAATGTACCGCACCGGGCTATGCATACGCACCGGGGACACCGTGCACCTCACGGCATAACACGGTGCCTGCCCGGTCCCTCTCGCTCTCCGGTAAGCACGGGAAGTTGCCGCAGGTCTCCTACCTGACTTTGCCACACTCCCCGTGTGGCCCCCCCAATACATTTTTGGGGCTGCCTCTCGGGCTTCCAGCCGCGCTGCCGTGCTGCCTCCTCATACCGCAGCCTCTCCGCTTTCGCTGCCTCCAGCTCAGCCTTGGGGCTGCAATATTCTCCAGCCTGTGCCCAGGGTCCCTTGCCGTCCAGAATCTCCTCCCATGTCCAGGAGTACTGAGATTCCGGCCGCTGCTGCTGCTGCCCGTTACCACGCTGCTTGGTCCTTTCTTGGTGGGTGATTCTGTAACGGTTGTCGTCTGGAGATAGAGAGGAGGACCAAGGTGCAGCGTGGTAAGTGTCCATATTTTAAATATTTTAATGAACACTGTAAACAAAACAATAAACAACCAACGAACAGTGCTGTAAGGTGCCATACCAGGCCAAACACTGACCATACTAAAACAAAAGACAAAACAAAGGAACCAAGGTCAGAACGTGACACCCTCCAGGGACTGGATCCATCCCCCAGCATCATCATCCTCCACACTGATATTACTGACAGTTGTTTAACTTCACACAGTTTAAAAGCCAGGCAAATATAGGTATTTGTTCTGACTTCTGTTTAGATTTTATACTCATATAATTATACTTAAGAGTACAGTATTATATGTATAAGTATCTACTGTATTTCAGAGCGATAGACAGACAATTCTCAGTTATATCCTCTGGAGTAGGGTTCCCCAACTGGCGGTTCGGAATACAAAAAACGGTAACTGTAATCCGTTACGTTACTATTAGAAATATTGTAATCAGATTACATACTTTTCAAAAACTAAATGATTACTAAGGATGTTTGCGAGAATTTTTTTTTTTTGACACTTCTCTGTTTTCTCAATGACATTCAAATCAGCATTAGTTTAAGTTTTTGTTCCACCTGAGCGAGTCTGACCACAAGTCATAGACCTCTATGATGGCGCACCAAATGTGTTGGATGAATCGCGGGAAAAAGAGCAGGAATAGGCTTTTGTATTCTACAGTCCAAGCTACAGTGCCTTGCAAAAGTATTCGGCCCCCTTGAACTTTGCGACCTTTTGCCACATTTCAGGCTTCAAACATAAAGATATAAACCTGTATTTTTTTTGTGAAGAATCAACAACAAGTGGGACACAATCATGAAGTGGAATGACATTTATTGGATATTTCAAACTTTTTTAACAAATCAAAAACTGAAATATTGGGCGTGCAAAATTATTCAGCCCCTTTACTTTCAGTGCAGCAAACTCTCTCCAGAAGTTCAGTGAGGATCTCTGAATGATCCAATGTTGACCTAAATGACTAATGATGATAAATACAATCCACCTGTGTGTAATCAAGTCTCCGTATAAATGCACCTGCACTGTGATAGTCTCAGAGGTACGTTAAAAGCACAGAGAGCATCATGAAGAACAAGGAACACACCAGGCAGGTCCGAGATACTGTTGTGAAGAAGTTTAAAGCCGGATTTGGATACAAAAAGATTTCCCAAGCTTTAAACATCCCAAGGAGCACTGTGCAAGCGATAATATTGAAATGGAAGGAGTATCAGACCACTGCAAATCTACCAAGACCTGGCCGTCCCTCTAAACTTTCAGCTCATACAAGGAGAATACTGATCAGAGATGCAGCCAAGAGGCCCATGATCACTCTGGATGAACTGCAGAGATCTACAGCTGAGGTGGGAGACTCTGTCCATAGGACAACAATCAGTTGGATATTGCACAAATCTGGCCTTTATGGAATCTTGGCAAGAAGAAAGCCATTTCTTAAAGATATCCATAAAAAGTGTTGTTTAAAGTTTGCCACAAGCCACCTGGGAGACACACCAAACGTGTGGAAGATGAAACCAAAATTGAACTTTTTGGCAACAATGCAAAACGTTATGTTTGGCGTAAAAGCAACACAGCTGAACACACCATCCCCACTGTCAAACATGGTGGTGGCAGCATCATGGTTTGGGCCTGCTTGTCTACAGCAGGGACAGGGAAGATGGTTAAAATTGATGGGAAGATGGATGGAGCCAAATACAGGATCATTCTGGAAGAAAACTGATGGAGTCTGCAAAAGACCTGAGACTGGGACGGAGATTTGTCTTCCAACAAGACAATGATCCAAAACATAAAGCAAAATGTACAATGGAATGGTTCAAAAATAAACATATCCAGGTGTTAGAATGGCCAAGTCAAAGTCCAGACCTGAATCCAATCGAGAATCTGTGGAAAGAACTGAAAACTGCTGTTCACAAATGCTCTCCATCCAACCTCACTGAGCTCGAGCTGTTTTGCAAGGAGGAATGGGAAAAAATGTCAGTCTCTCGATGTGCAAAACTGATAGAGACATACCCCAAGCGACTTACAGCTGTAAGGGAATACCCCCCTGATTTGTACAAAAATGAATGTCAAAATATTGGCATTGGACAAACCATGTACACGATGTCCAATACCACCCAAAGCGGCGTTGATTCGTGCAAAGTATATGGCAAATGCCATATGGCAATTGCCAATTGTAACACCTCAAAAATCCAACAGGGGGCGAGTGCGCTCCACCTGGGTTTTTCATATTGGAAATGCAACCCAAGTCAACATCCAAAAGAAAAATTTTGAAAAAATGATATTTTTTTCAAAAACTTTTTACCCCTTAAAAAAGTGCTTTCTGGGCCTTTTTTCGAATTTCTTTCGCTTTTTTTGTCAATTACACATGTGTAAGAACTGTATGAATATACTTTTGTCCAATTTTGATATCAAATTTTTTTTTTTTTAATTACATGCGCATAAGGCATATGTTTTGTCCATTTGCAATATGATTTCATAGGAAGTCAAAAGTCAAAAGTCAAAAATGTCAAAATTTGGTAAAAAACTTCACACATCCTTAAAAAAGTGCTTTCTGGACCGTTTTTCAAAATTCTTTCAATTTTTATGTCAATTACACATGTATAAGAACTTTATCAACATACTTTAGTCATACTTTATTATCATTTTTTTTTTTTACTAGTGCATAAGGCATATGTTTTCTCCATTTGGAATATGATTTCATAGGAAGTCAAAAGTCAAAGTCAAAAGTAACGATTTTCCTCCGTGCAACTGGTGATCTGAAATGTGCAACTGGTGATCTGAAATGTGCAACTGGTGATCTGAAATGTGCAACTGGTAACCCAAAAAAAAATAATTTGATTCTATGTTTCCTTACTTTTTCAAAGTCACTGTGCATTTGCAATATGTTTTAATGGGCAGGTACCATCACGAATTTGTCATGCTATAAAAATCCTGCAGGAATGTGAAATTGACTGGCCCGATGAACTCGGGATGGCTTTGCAGTGATTCTGGGTCATCTCAATCGCTCGTTTGGGTTGATTTCAGAATGTCGCTTTTGGTGATGTTTTTTCACTATAGAATCATATTGCAAATGCACGTGCAACTGCTCACCCAAAAAAAAAATGTTTAGATTTTTTTTGTTTATGTTTCCTTACTTTTTCAAAGTCACTGTGCATTTGCAATATGTTTTTTCACTATAGAATCATATTGCAAATGCACGTGCAACTGGTCATCCCCCAAAAAAAATTTTAGATTTTTTTTGTTTATGTTTCCTTACTTTTTCAAAGTCACTGTGCATTTGCAATATGTTTTTTCACTATAGAATCATATTGCAAATGCACATGCAACTGGTCATCCCCCAAAAAATTTTTTAGATTTTTTTTGTTTATGTTTCCTTACTTTTTCAAAGTCACTGTGCATTTGCAATATGTTTTTTCACTATAGAATCATATTGCAAATGCACATGCAACTGGTCATCCCCCAAAAAAAAATTTAGATTTTTTTTGTTTATTTTTCCTTACTTTTTCAAAGTCACTGTGCATTTGCAATATGTTTTTTCACTATAGAATCATATTGCAAATGCACATGCAACTGGTCATCCCCCCCCAAAAAAATTAGATTTTTTTTATGTTTCCTTACTTTTTCAAAGTCACTGTGCATTTGCAATATGTTTTTTCACTATAGAATCATATTGCAAATGCACATGCAACTGGTCATCCCCCCAAAAAAAATTTCGATTTTTTTTATGTTTCCTTACTTTTTCAAAGTCACTGTGCATTTGCAATATGTTTTTTCACTATAGAATCATATTGCAAATGCACGTGCAACTGGTCACCCAAAAATAAAAAATTTGGATTTTTTTTGTTTATGTTTCCTTACTTTTTCAAAGTCACTGTGCATTTGCAATATGTTTCAATGGGCAGGTACCATCACGAATTTGTCATGCTCAAAATTTTTTAGATGTATTTTTTTTTGTTTCTTACTTTTTCAAAGTCACTGTGCATTTGCAATATGTTTTTTCACTATAGAATCATATTGCAAATGCACATGCAACTGGTCATCCCCCCAAAAAAATTTTAGATTTTTTTTGTTTATGTTTCCTTACTTTTTCAAAGTCACTGTGCATTTGCAATATGTTTTTTCACTATAGAATCATATTGCAAATGCACGTGCAACTGGTCATCCCCCAAAAAAATTTTTAGAATTTTTTTGTTTATTTTTCCTTACTTTTTCAAAGTCACTGTGCATTTGCAATATGTTTTTTCACTATAGAATCATATTGCAAATGCACATGCAACTGGTCATCCCCCCCAAAAAATTTTAGATTTTTTTTATGTTTCCTTACTTTTTCAAAGTCACTGTGCATTTGCAATATGTTTTTTCACTATAGAATCATATTGCAAATGCACATGCAACTGGTCATCCCCCCCAAAAAAATTTAGATTTTTTTTGTTTATGTTTCCTTACTTTTTCAAAGTCACTGTGCATTTGCAATATGTTTTTTCACTATAGAATCATATTGCAAATGCACATGCAACTGGTCATCCCCCCCAAAAAAATTTAGATTTTTTTTGTTTATGTTTCCTTACTTTTTCAAAGTCACTGTGCATTTGCAATATGTTTTTTCACTATAGAATCATATTGCAAATGCACATGCAACTGGTCATCCCCCCAAAAAATTTTTAGATTTTTTTTGTTTATGTTTCCTTACTTTTTCAAAGTCACTGTGCATTTGCAATATGTTTTTTCACTATAGAATCATATTGCAAATGCACATGCAACTGGTCATCCCCCCCCAAAAATTTTAGATTTTTTTTGTTTATGTTTCCTTACTTTTTCAAAGTCACTGTGCATTTGCAATATGTTTTTTCACTATAGAATCATATTGCAAATGCACGTGCAACTGGTCACCCAAAAATAAAAATTTTGGATTTTTTTTGTTTATGTTTCCTTACTTTTTCAAAGTCACTGTGCATTTGCAATATGTTTCAATGGGCAGGTACCATCACGAATTTGTCATGCTCAAAATTTTTTAGATGTATTTTTTTTTGTTTCTTACTTTTTCAAAGTCACTGTGCATTTGCAATATGTTTTAAAGGGCAGGTACCATCACGAATTTGTCATGCTATAAAAATCTTGCAGGAATGTGAAATTGACTGGCCCGATGAACTCGGGATGGCTTTGCAGTGATTCTGGGTCATCTCAATCGCTCGTTTGGGTTGATTTCAGAATGTCGCTTTTGGTGATGTTTTTTCACTATAGGATCATATTGCAAATGTACAAGAGTCAAGTGGACAAGAGTCCATCAGTCAATTAGATATCATTCTGACCACCAAACTGATACAAACTGACACCAAACCCACTTTTTCCAACTCGTTTAGTAGCCAACTATTACATACTTCAGAGCTGGCCCAAAATTCACAACCCCTTCGGTTCAAACCATAAAAAAACCATAAAACACGTAGTTACGTTCTAGCTGCGGGTCCATTTCTTATGTTATGTGTTGGCCTAGCTGAGGCGACCCCGAATCCCAAGTTTCGGCTCGATAGGTCATTTGGTGTCCGAGAAAAACCCTAATTGGTGCTGAAAATCCACTATTTTCCATGACTTGCTACGGGGTCCTTGAATGAGCTATTGGACAGAAACGTTGGGGTCTGTCTATATGGGCCGAGACGTTTGCAATGCACCTAGTCTTGCGACTCTGGGACATTTCTAAATGTCGTCATTTTCGTGATGCAAAAATGAATTGAAGTTATTTCAAATGTACGAGGCTGTTTCTCGGTCCGAGAACCTTCTAGAGCCACGTAACTCACCACGCACCATCTACGGGAGGTCTAGAACAGGTTTCTAAAGTTTCGGAACTCTAGGTCCGACGGTTCTTTTTTAGCTCCAACAAAGCTAACTATTGGAGCCACTGTCTGTCTCTACGCACCCCAATACGTCCCTCCTTCCAAGTTGTGTTTTAGTGTGATTTTTTTTTCCTTTGAATTTTTTTGGGAAAAATGACTGATTTACAGTTCATGGGGGTTGCCTAATCACACATATGAAGTTTTGGAAAGATCAGACTTTTTTAACCCTTCGAAACAGCCCCTAAGACACCAATTATGGCACTTCCGGTTGGCACAGGAAGTTATAAATCAACACATATCCTCATTGGGGTATTCTGTTACAGAATCCTGAGTTTTAAGTCCTTACGTTAAGAATTGACTGATCTACACAGGGTTGAATGCACTATGTCTATCAAACTGCATGCAGTGTATGGGTAAACACTTTTAGGGGCATTTTAACCACTTCCGGTTGGTCCAGGAAGCTTAGAATCAACACAGGTAGACCTCATAGTGGCCTGATGGACTGGTACCGAAGACAGGTTCATACGGCATTCATAACCCACATAGGCCTCAGGTTGAAATTAGGGGTGCAGGCAATGTATTCCTATGGGGAGAGATGACACTGTAATCTGTGAGATCAAAAAACACTGTTTTACTGTTAAGGGTTAATGCCACACGGTCAAGGTTAGGCTTGTTCAGATCGGGAGGACCTTAGGAACATTCATGTGGTGCAATTTTTCTTCTCACTCTAACGGTTCTCTCACTGTCACCCAAAAGCAAATGACATTGTGGTGCAGGCTTCATTTTGGGCCTACTATTCTAATGCTCGCTGCGCCTAGACCGAGCGAGCTACGGTCAAGCGGGATATCTCGCTGAACTCGGTACGGCCTAGGGATTATGGTAATGCCATTTCCTGCTCTCTGTGTCTTTAAGCACCGCACTTTATCACTCCATCCTTCCTGTGTGTGTGTGAGGGAGCTTTTCTTTGACATCTGTTGGGATTAATGACTGATTTACAGTTCAGAAGGGTTACCTAGTCACACATATGAAGTTTTGGAGAGATGTGACTTTTTTAACCCTTCGAAACAGAGAGTGTGACCCAATTAAAGGCACTTCAGGTTGGCACAGGAAGCTATAAGTAAACACATGTCTTGATTTACATAGCCACTTACAGAATCCCGAGTTTTAAGTCTTTACGTTAAGAATTGACTGATCTACACAGGGTTGAATGCACTATGTCTATCAAACTGCAGGCAGTGTATGGGTAAACACTTTTAGGGGCATTTTAACCACTTCCGGTTGCTCCAGGAAGCTTAGATTCGACACAGGTAGATCTCATAGTGGCCTGATGGACTGGTACCGAAGACAGGTTCATACGGCATTCATAACCCATATAGGCTTCAGGTTGAATTTTGTGGTGCAGGCAATGTATTCCTATGGGGAGAGATGTCACTGTAATCTGTGAGATCAAAAAACCCTGTTTTACTGTGAAGGGTTAATGCCACACGGTCAAGGTTAGGCTTGTTCAGATCGGGAGGACCTTAGGAACATTCATGTGGTGGAATTGTGCTTCTCACCCTAACGGTTCTCTCACTGCCACCCAAAATCAAATGACATTGTGGTGCAGGCTTCATTTTGGGCCTTCTTTTTTTCAAGTTTGCTGCACTCAGAACGAGCTACGGTCAAGCGGGGCGTCTCCTTGAACTCGGCACAGTCTGGAGACTATGGTGATGCCATTTTTTGTGTTGATTTCAGAATGCCATTTTGGTGATGGTCCCTCTCCGTTTAAACATATTGCAAATGTACAAAAGTCAACTAGCAAGTCAGTGTCCATCAGTCAATTAGATGTCATTATGACACCAAATGGATATCAATTGACACCAAACCCACTTTTTCCTACTCATTTAGTAGCCAACTATCACATATGTCAGAGCAGTCCCATAATTCACAGCGCCTTCGGTTTAAAACATAATAAAAAGGTAAAACACATAGTTACGTTCTAGCTGCGGGTCCAGTTCGGACATTATGTGAAGGCCTATGTGAGGCGACCCCGAATCCCGAGTTTCGGCTCGATAGGTCATTTGGTGTCCGAGAAAAACCCTAATTGGTGCTGAAAATCCACTTTTTTCCATGCCTTGCTACGGGGTCCTTGAACGAGCTATCGGACAGGCACGTCGGGGTCCGTCTCTATGGGCCGAGCCGGTTTCAATGCACCTAGCCTTGCGTCTCTGAGACTTTTCTAAACGTCGTCATTTTCGTAATGGTCAAAATGAATTGAAGGTATTGCAAATGTACGAGGCTGTTTCTCGGTCCGAGAACCGTCTAGAGCCACGTAACTCACCACGCACCATCAACCGGAGGTCTAGAACAGGTTTCTAAAGTTTCGGAACTCTAGGTCTAACGGTTCTTTTTTAGCTCCAACAAAGCTAACTATTGCAGCCACTGTCTGTCTCTACGCACCCCAATACGTCCCTCCATCCAAGGTGTGTTTTAGTGTGATTTTTTTTTCCTTTGATTTTTTTTGGGAAAAATGACTGATTTACAGTTCATGGGGGTTGCCTAATCACACATATGAAGTTTTGGAAAGATCAGACTTTTTTAACCCCTTGAAACAGCCCCTGAGACACCAGTTATGGCACTTCCGGTTGGCACAGGAAGCTATAAATCAACACATATCCCCATTGGGGTATGCTGTTACAGAATCCTGAGTTTTAAGTCCTTACGTTAAGAACTGACTGATTTACACAGGGTTGAATGCACTATGTCTGTCAAACTGCAGGCAGGGTATGGGTAAACACTTTTAGGGGCATTTTAACCACTTCCGGTTGGTCCAGGAAGCTCAGAATCAACACAGGTAGACCTCATAGTGGCCTGATGGACTGGTACCGAAGACAGGTTCATACGGCATTCATAACCCATATAGACTTCAGGTTGAAATTAGGGGTGCAGGCAATGTATTCCTATGGGGAGAGATGACACTGTAATCTGTGAGATCAAAAAACACTGTTTTACTCTTAAGGGTTAATGCCACACGGTCAAGGTTAGGCTTGTACAGATCGGGAGGACCTTAGGAACATTCATGTGGTGGAATTTTTCTTCTCACCCTAACGGTTCTCTCACTGTCACTCAAAAGCAAATGACATTGTGGGGCAGGCTTCATTTTGGGCCTACTTTTCTAATGGTCGTTGCGCTTAGACCGAGCGAGCTACGGTCAAGCGGGATAGCTCGTTGAACTCAGCACAGTCTGGAGACTATGGTGATGCCATTTTTTATGTTGATTTCAGAATGCCATTTTGGTGATGGTCCCTCTCCGTTTAAACATATTGCAAATGCACAAAAGTCAACTAGCAAGTCAGTGTCCATCAGTCAATTAGATGTCATTATGACACCAAACCCACTTTTTACTACTCATTTAGAAGCCAACTATCACATATGTCAGAGCAGTCCCATAATTCACAGCGCCTTTAGTTTAAAACATAATAAAAAGGTAAAACACATAGTTACGTTCTAGCTGCGGGTCCAGTTCGGACATTATGTGAAGTCCTATGTGAGGCGACCCCGAATCCCGAGTTTCGGCTCGATAGGTCATTTGGTGTCCGAGAAAAACCCTAATTGGTGCTGAAAATCCACTTTTTTCCATGCCTTGCTACGGGGTCCTTGAACGAGCTATCGGACAGGCACGTCGGGGTCCGTCTCTATGGGCCGAGCCGGTTTCAATGCACCTAGCCTTGCGTCTCTGAGACTTTTCTAAACGTGGTCATTTTCGTAATGGTCAAAATGAATTGAAGGTATTGCAAATGTACGAGGCTGTTTCTCGGTCCGAGAACCGTCTAGAGCCACGTAACTCACCACGCACCATCGACCGGAGGTCTAGAACAGGTTTCTAAAGTTTCGGAACTCTAGGTCTGACGGTTCTTTTTTAGCTCGAACAAAGCTAACTATTGCAGCCACTGTCTGTCTCTACGCACCCCAATACGTCCCTCCATTCAAGTTGTGTTTTAGTGTGATTTTTTTTTCCTTTGAATTTTTTGGGGAAAAATGACTGATTTACAGTTCATGGGGGTTGCCTAATAACATATATGAAGTTTTGGACAGATCAGACTTTTTTAACCCTTTGAAACAGCCCCTGAGACACCAATTATGGCACTTCCGGTTGGCACAGGAAGCTATAAATCACCACATATCCTCATTGGGGTATGCTGTTACAGAATCCTGAGTTTTAAGTCTTTACGTTAACAACTGAGTTATTTACGGAGGGTTTAGTATGTGTGTGTTATTTCAGAAAATCATAGAAAATCACAGAAATCTCGCAGAGCTCCGCAGCACACTTTAAAAAGATTCGTATGAACACCCTGCAACTGGATCTGTAACCGTTGAAAAAAAAAAACGCCTATTTGTGACCATTGCCAAGTTGTCATTGTTCCGTTTCTCTTAAATGACGATAGATAAATGGCTGGTTCTTTTTTTATTGACACCGGAGGCTCCTTGACTTTGACCTGAAGTGGAAAAATAATTTCTCTATTTCCATTTAGGACCTTTAATCCCAGAAAAACGGCCATAACTCAAAAACCGTCGAGGCCTAGACGCCATCTTGTTCGGGGCCAACTGCCCAGTATGCCAAACCTACGCTCACCGAGTTTCGGCTTCGAAATATTTTCCGTTTTCGAGATAAGGCCCCGTCGTGATTCGTGATGTTTTGCCAAATTGCCATATGATTCCGTATGCCCTCTTGTGGGAAATTCCGGGATAGCGGAAAAACGCTCAAAAACTTGTTTATTTTATAAAACGGAAACCGAATGTCCGACAAAGTTCATTTGATGACTTCCCGGTAGGTCTGGCCCTACCGCACGGCCCGACGCCGACCGCGAATTTTACAAACGATTTCGGACGTCTAGTAAGGGACCGTACATTTGCAATATGGACTTTCTCACTGATCATACACGAAATGCCGAAATGTTCCCTTAAGGTATGTAAACGCAGCCAAAGGTGGCGCTACAAAGTATTAACTTAAGGGGGCTGAATAATTTTGCACGCCCAATTTTTCAGTTTTTGATTTGTTAAAAAAGTTTGAAATATCTAATAAATGTCATTCCACTTCATGATTGTGTCCCACTTGTTGTTGATTCTTCACAAAAAAATACAGTTTTATATCTTTATGTTTGAAGCCTGAAATGTGGCAAAAGATCGCAAAGTTCAAGGGGGCCGAATACTTTCGCAAGGCACTGTATGTCTTCCAATGGTTCGACTGCTGTCGGCATCCAAAGATTATCCAATTTGAATAAACGCTTGGAGGTAAGGACAACAGCAGTGGTGTAGTCTACCGCAATACGGATATCACTTATTATTGATATCTACATAGTGCATTGATGTGAATCACACTGCTGCTCTCTCATTTAGCCATTTGCACCTTGCGGATTGTGGTTGTTGTCAAATGTGTATTTGAACCCCAAAATGATTGAATTCAAGAAGTTAACAATGCCTATCAATCATTGTTTTTGAAACCAGTGGACAGACAGTGAAAAATGTGCTCTTGCAACAGCTGCATAGTGTGGATCCAAGCCTATGTGGATCCCAGCTTTTATTGCTCAATCTAATTCATGCTGATAAAAAAAACATCAATAAGCCTAATGGACACATGTTCAAACTCGCACACTTTTAATAGACTTAAAGGGGCAATCTGTAGTTGCTGCATCCATTTTTGGACTTATAAATGATATTATTGTAAAGATATGATTTCATTGTATTATTATATGTAGTAGAAAGAGATGGGTTAGAAGAATCATACATAACCAACCCATAAAGTTTAAAAAACGTAACCGGTGAACAAGGGTTGTGGATGAAATCTGTTATTCTGTGGGTAATATAATGGCGGGTTTTCAGACACCGTAAGTGAGGAATTTGTGAGCATTTGGTCAAGATGGTAGTAACTTCCCTGAGACAGAGTGACCAAATTTGAGCTACAGCTAGTGAATGAAAGAGAGGACGGGAAATGGAGAATGATAGAGATGGAGAGCAGATCGGTCAGATATTTCTCTCTCTCTACTTGCCTTATTAGAACATTCTCGAAGCTTCTAAAACTTCAACTTAACTTGCCAGACTGAGTTAATCTATATGGCTCTGGCTCTTCCTATATTGAGCTGCTGTGTCTCTTTCATTTGGCTAGGTTGATAACTGTTCCCTATGTAGAGCGGCTCCAATCAATGTAGCCAAGGGAGTGATTAACAGAGCACGTCAGGTGACCTGCTGCATCAGATACATGACCTCTCATTACCCCTCTCTACCTCTCCACCTCTCTCTCTACCACTCTCTCTACCTCTTTGTCTACGTCTCTCCACCGCTCTCTCTACCTCTTTGTCTACGTCTCTCTACCTCTCTCTCTACCTCTCTCTCTACCTCTGTCTACGTCTCTCTACCTCTCTCTCTCTACCTCTGTCAGCCAGGTCATCCATGATACAAATCAGTATTCGACATCCATCCATGTCTGAGGACGTTGGAAAATGATATGGAAACCGGACACTAGGGGCAACAGTGAGAGCTGCTACCTTCCAGTAGGTTTCTGTTTTGCTACGGCGTTGTGGACAGGGATACTGGATGTGCAAAAGCATCTGCTTTTGATTCCAAAGGTTGCAATATGGAATCCAGCGATAGAGTTGTTTTGATATTTTTGTCTTATTAAGCATAACCCAAACCTTAACCATTCTGAGTTAACGCCTAAACTAACAAATTTGGAGTTAATGTCTACACTTTAACTCCCACATGTTTTGAGCTGTTTATATATACAGTTCCAGTCGAATGTTGACACACCTACTCAAAGTTTTTCTTTATTTTTTTTACAATTTTCTACATTGTAAAATAATAGTGAAGACATCAAAACTATGAAATAACACATATGGAAACATATAGTAACCAAAAAAGTGTTAAACAAATCAAAATATATTTGAGATTTGAGATTCTTTAAAGTAGCCACCCTTTGCCTTGATGACAGCTTTGCACACTCTTGGCATTCTCTCAACCTGAGATAGTCACCTGGAATGCATTTCAATTAACAGGTGTGCCTTCTTAAAAGTTAATTTGTGGAATTTACCCAAATGTAACTGCCTGTAACTTCTTCAAGGTAACTACCCTGCCTTGATGACAGCTTTTCAGACTCTTGGCGTTAACAGGTGTGCCTTGTTAAACGTTAATTTATGGAATTTATTTTCTTCTTCATGAGTTTGAATCAATCAATTGTGTTTTGATAAAGTAGGGGTGGTATACAGAAGATAGCCCAAAGGTAAGAAGAGACTTGCTTGGGCCAAGAAACACGAGCAATGCACATTAGACCGGTGGAAATCTGTCCTTTGGTCTGATGAGTCCAAATCTGAGATTTTTGGTTCCAACCACCGTGTCTTTGCAAGATGAAGAGTAGGTGAACGGATCACCTCCGCATGTGTGGTTCCCACCGTGAATCATGGAGGAGGAGGAGGTGTGATGGTGCTTTGCTGGTGACACTGTGACTTATTTAGAATTCAAGGCACACTTAACCAGCATGGCTACCACAGCATTGTGCAGTGATACGCCATCCTGGTTTGCGCTTACTGGGACTATAATTTTCTTTCAACAGGACAATGACCCAAAGCACACCGCCAGGTTGTGTAAGGGGGAAATCGGACACGATGGGTAGATCAACAAGATGTTTATCTTTCATTTGCTGTATTGGACTTGTTAATGTGTGAAAGTTACATATTTCAAAAATATATTTTTGAATTTCGCGCACTGCCTTTTCAGCGGAATGTTGTCCAGGGGTTCCACTAGCGGAACGCCTGCGCTAGAAAGGTTAACACTTTTTTTGGGTACTACATGATTCCATATGTATTATTTCATCGTTTTGTGCTAATTAGCTCATGTTAGCCAGTGATAGAGTTCAGTAATAGATCCATGTAATTCCAGTTGCAAGGGTTGTTTTGTTTGCTCAATGCACAGTCTGTGCGTCGGTATATTGTCTATAAGTGGATCCTTGTGATTGTATTTTATTTTCTTTTTAGACCACATAGGCCTAATAAAATACTTGAAATGGTAGGCTAACCGTCTCTCTCTCTCACTCTCTCTGTGGCGACTTAAAGAAGAGTAAAGTTAAGGCCTGAACATCTTGCTCCAGTCATCTGAACTAAACTGAATGTTTATCGGCGTCCATTTTGAAAGTGCTGAACAAAGGCCTACCTCGTCGCAGTTCATTTGCTTGCTTATGCTTAGTTAATAATATAAGAACATACATTATGAATTTACATAAATGTAATAAAGTCAAATGAAGCCAAAACTCATGTCGGCTTCCATTATTCTTGAAGGAGAATGCAGTTGTAATCGAGTTACACAAATCCACAAGGTGTTAGTAGAAACCATATTTATTTAATTAAGCAAGTCTGCCACATCAGCTGTGTTTCTTAAAATGGCAGAATAACCTGTTTCGCTGCCAGACGAGGCTCGGCTGATAGCCAGATGTCGTTGTGGTAAGGATTGTGCTGAAAGGAAAGCTCCCCTGTCAGGACAGCTTTATGTAAAGCCCTAACAGTTTGTGGGCGCCGTTTGGCACCATTCTAATACAATGGATGCATTGTTTAGTGTTGTGTTGTGTACTGGCTTTGCTGGCATGCATCTAAAAATAAGAAATTGGTTGAGTTTGCGCCACCAATCTCCACTGATGAATTTCTGTCTAATTCTGACTTGAGACTGGTACTCTCTGTACCTCTCTGTACCACACCTCCAGTCCTGCTGTAAATGACGTCCTATACTCCGCTACACCACAGGACCTCCAGGTCCTCCTCTTAACTGAACAGTTCCACTGAAGAGTTGACGCTTTAGCCACTGCACAGGAGGTTGGCGGCACCTTAACTGGGGGAGGACGGGCTCGTGGAGCGGAATAGGTGGGATGGTATCAAATACATCAAACACAAGGTTTGATGCCATTCCATTTGCTCCGTTCAGGCCATTGCTATGAGCCATCCTTCACTCAGCAGCCTCCTCTGAGCCACTGTCTTGTAACGTTAGTGGGAAAGGTCTAATTTCAGTATTTTTTAAGCGTAACCTTTATTTAACTAGGCAAGTCAATTAAGAACAAATTCTTATTTACAATGACGACCTACACCGGCCAAACCCGGACGACACTGGGCCAAGTGTGCACCGCCCTATGGGACTCCCGATCACGGCCGGTTGTGATAGAGCCTGTGATCGAACCAGGGTCTGTCGTGACCGCTGCACCACTCAGGAGCCCTAAAATGTCCCCTTCCGTTTACAGCTGTCTCCTTACATTCTTATACATTGAGGTTAAGTAACTAGACAGGTGAAATAAGGTTCCTAAAGGTTGTGGTCAGATCAGTGCGAACAAAGGAGAGGAGACAAGTAAAAGAGACCACTGTAGACTATTGAGACAGACCCAGACCTCATCACTGGAACAACACTGCCCCCTGATGACCCAGCCATGTCTTATTTTACAAGGCAAGTCAGTGAAGAACAAACACTTATTTTCAATGACATCCTAGGAACAGTGGGTTAACTGCCTTGTTCAGGGGCAGAACGACAGATTATTATATATTTTTTGACCTTGTCAGCTCAGGGATTTGATCTTGCAACCTTGCGGTTACTAGTCCAACGCTCTAACTACTAGGCTACCTGTAACAACACAGCATTCTCTTGGCATATATTACAGTTTGTATTATAATACATTTCGGCACACAGCTTCAGTTCTCCGTGGGACACAATTTATAATGACAATCTCATCCCAGTAAATCCCCTGATTAACATTTTTGTATCAGATGATCCTCATCTGCATCATAACATGAAATAAGAATTCTCAACGTATGAATACGTTTATGCCATATGAAGGTTTCTGCATGGCAGCATACATGCATGTCAAAGCAGTGATTGGTCTGTGGATGTGGGTCAGGCAGCAGTCCCCAGTTCATACATGAATAAATTAACAAATGAGCATCCACTTTTTCACCTCGCTGCTGCTTTCCTGGATCCTCCCTCTTTCCCCCTCTCGCTCTTTCTCTCTCTGTCTCTCGCTCTCTCTTCTCTCCTCCTCCCTCCTTCCCTCTCCCCCTCTCGCAGAATTCCTTGATGCGGTTACAAGGACATGAGCGGCCGTGAATACTAACTACTGTACTCCTGTTCTGGCTTTTATTCTTGTCCTGTTACTGTCCTCATCATTCACCCCTCGACAAAACTCCTTGTGATTCAGCTCGTCTGTATTGCCCTCCTACTGTGTGAATCCCACTCAGACAGTACAGTATATATCCTATGGCTACTGCTCATCTTTCCCCATGCCTGTATTTGGTTGATTTATCTTCTCCCACCAATATCTTATTTACTAAACTCAGGTAGGTAGTGTATCAGAGGAGGCTGGTGGGAGGAGATATAGGAGGATGGGCTCAGAGTGGGTGAAAACGCTCTTTGGTGATGACTTCTCCCTTCTTTATGTTACAAAATACATGTTACCAAAACAAATATAGATTCTTCGTGTTCTGAGTCGTTCAGCGAGATCTTTCTCTAGCATGTTCTTTTTCTTAGTGGGCGGCAGGTAGCCTTGTGGTTAGAGCGTTGGACTAATAACCGAAAGATTGCAAGATGGAATCCATGACCTGACAAGGTAAAAAACTGTTGCTCTGCCCCTGAACAAGGCAGTTAACCCAAGGTTCCCAGGCCGTCATTGAAAATAAGAATTTGTTCTTAACTGAACTGCCAAGTTAAAAAGAAATGTTTTAAAAGAAATGTCATTAACATTGTATCCAAAAAGCCAGATTTCGTTGGGTAATACACACTTCTGTTGACAGAGCGGCGTGGCTTTATCGCTGAAAGTTTTGAAGAGTTCACATTTTGTGGTCATCGTCTTCCAAGTTGTTTCCGCTGGTCGCAAAATTAGCACGACACGAGCTGAATTAAATGTAAAAGGCTTTCAAAATAAAAAAAAGATTGGGTGCGCTCAGTGCTTCCTTGACATTTCACAGAGATACGCTTGATTTTGTGATAAGTCTTCGAAAAATAACATGAAGCATTTTGCATTAATATGACAGTACACTAAAATAGATAAATACTACATGTCTGAAAATCAATATCTATCTTACCTCTATATTGGAATCGAGAAGGAGAGATTATAAGTTCAATAGTGAGCCTGTCAGGTAGACTTACTGGTGTTATCTTATTTTCCTGATTCTTGACCACCTTTCTTCTCTGGCCTCCATTGATTTAGTCACCCTAATCTTGGCCATCCTACAAGGGTAAACGGTAGAAACATGAGGTTCGGACTATTGGTTTTATTACAGGAGTATCTGCACAATTATTATTTCCACAATTAGTCAAAATATACATTTTGATTGGACACCCTATGGAGAGAGAGGAACACACCTTTTGGCATTATAAGTGGTCAAATGACTCCTAAGTGGCTACGATAGAAGTAGGAAGAGAGATAAAGAACATTTATGAGACATTTTAACCATCAATCCCCCACTTTATACCTTGCCTCTGTCCTGTGGAACAGACTGATAGCAGACGGGAGACAGCAGATAGCGATTGGTAGTTAGCACAGGGTCTGTGGTGTTAGTGGACAGTAATGGGTCTCTCTGAGAAGCGTAGGGAGCTTGTCAGGGTGGCCTAACGAAGACAAAGCCTAGGGCTGGGACTGGGTTAGGGGGAGGAGGAGTGGGTGGGGGGGGCTAATGTGGTATTAATGGGGACCTCTACTGTCCTTGGCAAATCATGAGGTTTGGTTGGCGCACAAACACACACACACAGTAGTGTACACACACTAATCACACACACAATGAGAGAGCACACACACACCCACCTACACAGTAGAACCGCAACAAGCCCCTAACTAAGCACTCGCCACCATGTACGAGTTTAGTAAGAGCAGTGACAAGCGGCATTGTGGCTGTACACATCCTCTCACTTGAGTAACATCATTTATGTCTGTCTGTCTGTCTGTCTGTCTGTCTGTCTGTCTGTCTGTCTGTCTGTCTGTCTGTCTGTCTGTCTGTCTGTCTGTCTGTCTGTCTGTCTGTCTGTCCACATCACATTTAATAGTACTGGTAACGGTTCCATAATGGCAAATGAATGTCAAAATGGCACAGCGTACCCCCATTGCCTTGTATCAGGGGAATGTAGTGTGCCAACAACATCGGATGCTTTTAATGCTCTGCTACCCTAATGGCCATCTGGTCAAAAATAGTGCACTACATAGGGAATAGGCAGCTATTCGGTACACAACTTGAGTTTCCCCTCAGGATAAAAAATAAAGTGTTAACAGCTGAGTTGAGGACCCTTAGAGTATCGCGATCACTTTACTACCACAGACACAAAACAACAATCCTCTGACAGAATCTAAATGCATGTTAATATGTGTTCAGCACTCTGGGTGGTCCAGCATGACGTTATTGAATGTGGATGTTGGCGTTCAGTTCTTGTATCACAATAAAGGAGAAGTCCATTATTTACATACAATGACATACAATGACATCAAGGGAAGTACTGAGTCCCCCCCCCCCATTATCCATCTCTCCCTCCCTCCCTGTAGTGGTACAGTCACCCTCTGGTCCTGTGAATTGAGTTGTAAATTCCTGTCTGCCGTGAAATGGCTCTAAAGAGCTCTGAGCGGGTGAGCGGAGCTATAAATTGAAGACAGTGGATCCTGGGGTAAGTAGTTGTATGCGACATGCATTACCCAACACCAGTTTAATGCACTTGGAGATTAATTGATTTAAAGCTATTTGAGAAGTTAATGTTTCAGGTATTATTCTGCTAAGTGGGTAGTAATGTCCCTGTGCTCTCCAGTGGATAGAATGTAATGGTATAGATAGAGAGCATTGGAAAGGTATTGCAACTGATAGAGGAAAATTGATTTTGTAGTCATACTATATTTCACACAGAAAAACACATTCTCACTCAGACGCACACACACACACACACACACACACACACACACACACACACACACACACACACACACACACACACACACACACACACACACACACACACACACACACACACACAGCTCCAGGATGCACACGGATACACACACACACACACACACACACACACACACACACAGCTCCAGGATGCACACGGATACACACACACACACACACACCACGAAAACACACACCTCCACTCCCAGCCTATCCTTGGCCCAGAGCAGAGGTAGAGTGATAGTTGTAAAGGAAAACAGAACATTAGCTTCATTGGCATCTGCCAAGAGGCTGACAGAGGAAACGCTGTCACAACGTTGTAAAGATGTACCTGAGACACCACCAGCCCTCACAGTCTGACAGCACAGCATCACTCACCCTGTGTGTGTGTGTGTGTGTGTGTGTGTGTGTGTGTGTGTGTGTGTGTGTGTGTGTGTGTGTGTGTCAGGCCATCATCATTCCCCCTGTCTTCCTCCTAGAAGTGGCCGTCACAGCCAATAACCCAGGCCTCTCTGTCACTGAGGACTGTGGGTGCCATGTGAACGAGCCAGGTGAGAATCAAGGAACTCTAACTCAACACCCGTAATGAAAGTATAATTTGGAATTAGAAAAATACTCAAATTCTCTTGCAATCCAATGAGGGCTATGGCAAAAACTGACTTTTCTTCAAAAAATTAATGTTTAAATGGCTAAATAATTGAACAGTGCACCAGAAGTACTTGCTACAGTGATTCCTGAAATGCAGAGCCTGTTGGAGTATTTTTCTAACCCCAAATTATACTTTTGTTACATTGTTTTACATTGACCACCAAACGTTGCCAATGCTAGCTAGCTAGCCACTTAATGTCACTTGTTTTCTCAAAATGTATGTTAGCTACCTAAGTTATCCATGTTACTAATACAACTCCCATCTGCTGTCAACATCAGGATACGATTCGAGAGCACTAGTTACCTCCAAAAGTGTGTATAGCTTTGACTGCATGCTGACAGTGAATTCAGCATCATTCATTGGCTAGCTAGCTACAGTACAAACATCATTTGACCAGGATCCCATGAAGGAATTGTAATGACAGTCCACCACAACACACAACATACCCAAAAGTTTCCTGATTAGCAAGCCATTGTGTATTAGAAACACAGTTTGAAATCATTGTGAGGGGATTTCGCCAGTGGTTCAATGGGGAATTGGGCAAAAAGTTGTTTTGAGGTTGCATCAGTAACCAAGGGGGGTGGGGCTTAGCGAAGGGTCAATTGTTTACGCCAGGGATCATCAGCTAGACTTAGCCGCAGGCTGATTTTTCTTGTGTGGATAGTCAGGGTGCCTGAACATAATTACAAATCATTTGTAGACTGCAAATTGACCTCACGAAACTCATGCAGACATAGCATTTCACTAAAACATATTCATTTCAAACCTTGCTAACATTTGCATGGGATCACATATCTCGCTCTATTAAGCGTGGGAATACTTTGGAACCGATTTCCAAAAATAAAATCACTTGGAGCTGATTCGTTGGTGTTTTTACAGTCTCTTATGCCCAACAATAAAAACAAAAATTAAATAAACTGTTACTTTGCTCATAAAACTTGGGGGGGGGGTACAATCACCCGCAAGCTAAAATTCAGCCCACGGGCCACCAGTTGGGGAACGTTGGTTTATGGTATTCACCTTATGGTGCCCCGCCCACTTGACCCAGATCCCGGTGGAAAGTGATTGTTTTCCTTCTTCCACTCCATTCACAAACACTGCATGAAAAGCAGAGTTCCTGGGTGAAAGTGGATCTTCTATTGTATATTGGAATCTAGAGAAGTAGAACGAAAACAAGACGTTGAATTCCACCCACCTGAATTCCACCCACCTGAGTGGCTGCTAACCTCCGTAGTTCAATTAATCACTGATTGCTGTACTTTGTTGGAAACACTAATTGCTTCTGTAACTGCATGGACTGTTTCACTGAAAATAACATTAATCATGAGCTTGGTACACGTTTTGTCACAAATTCTGTTTAAGACTCTAGTCCAAATCAAATCAAATCAAATCAAATTTTATTTGTCACATACACATGGTTAGCAGATGTTAATGCGAGTGTAGCGAAATGCTTGTGCTTCTAGTTCCGACAATGCAGTAATAACAAGTAATCTAACTAACAATTCCAAAACTACTGTCTTGTACACAGTGTAAGGGGATAAAGAATATGTACATAAGGATATATGAATGAGTGATGGTACAGAGCAGCATAGGCAAGATACAGTAGATGGTATCGAGTACAGTATGTACAAATGAGATGAGTATGTAAACAAAGTGGCATAGTTTAAAGTGGCTAGTGATACATGTATTACATAAGGATACAGTCGATGATATAGAGTACAGTATATACGTATGCATATGAGATGAATAATGTAGGGTAGGTAACATTATATAAGGTAGCATTGTTTAAAGTGGCTAGTGATATATTTACATAATTTCCCATCAATTCCCATTATTAAAGTGGCTGGAGTTGAGTCAGTGTCAGTGTGTTGGCAGCAGCCACTCAGTGTTAGTGGCTGTTTAACAGTCTGATGGCCTTGAGATAGAAGCTGTTTTTCAGTCTCTCGGTCCCAGCTTTGATGCACCTGTACTGACCTCGCCTTCTGGATGATAGCGGGGTGAACAGGCAGTGGCTCGGGTGGTTGATGTCCTTGATGATCTTTATGGCCTTCCTGTGACATCGGGTGGTGTAGGTGTCCTGGAGGGCAGGTAGTTTGCCTGGTGATGGTAGTTTGCCTGGTGATGCGTTGTGCAGACCTCACTACCCTCTGGAGAGCCTTACGGTTGAGGGTGGTGCAGTTGCCATACCAGGCGGTGATACAGCCCGCCAGGATGCTCTCGATTGTGCATCTGTAGAAGTTTGTGAGTGCTTTTGGTGACAAGCCGAATTTCTTCAGCCTCCTGAGGTTGAAGAGGCGCTGCTGCGCCTTCTTCACGATGCTGTCTGTGTGAGTGGACCAATTCAGTTTGTCTGTGATGTGTATGCCGAGGAACTTAAAACTTGCTACCCTCTCCACTACTGTTCCATCGATGTGGATAGGGGGGTGTTCCCTCTGCTGTTTCCTGAAGTCCACAATCATCTCCTTAGTTTTGTTGACGTTGAGTGTGAGGTTATTTTCCTGACACCACACTCCGAGGGCCCTCACCTCCTCCCTGTAGGCCGTCTCGTCGTTGTTGGTAATCAAGCCTACCACTGTTGTGTCGTCCGCAAACTTGATGATTGAGTTGGAGGCGTGCGTGGCCACGCAGTCGTGGGTGAACAGGGAGTACAGGAGAGGGCTCAGAACGCACCCTTGTGGGGCCCCAGTGTTGAGGATCAGCGGGGAGGAGATGTTGTTGCCTACCCTCAACACCTGGGGGCGGCCCGTCAGGAAGTCCAGTACCCAGTTGCACAGGGCGGGGTCGAGACCCATGTGCTAGTCCACATGCCTGTAGCTCTGTGCACTGACAGTATCAAATTAAAAACTGGTAGCTGGTTTGATTATAATGACCTTTGGGTAGGTGTTTTGGGGAGATACATTGAGTGTATGTAGCCAAAGGCTTGTGGAGCCTCTTCCAACCAGGTGGATGGAATTCAACTGTTGTTTTCACAGTAGTCCCATATTGCCAATAAACAGTAATTTCACAACATATAAAAACGTGTTTGGGGCAAATTCAAGCTAAGTGATGAAGGTCAAATGGGAGAATTTCCCTTTACTATATCTCAATCTGTGTGTTGGATAAAGTTCCCCTTTTTATATTAATTATACAAAAATTCATGACTTGAGACTGATGCAAATGGTACTATGACAGCCTAGATGCACAGTGGAGAGTGCCTGCAGAGGAAGGAGAGAGGCATCTGGAGAGGAGTTCATGTGGACCTGATAAAAGGTGAGGAGGATGGCCTGCAACACGGCAAACTGACGTGGCTCATCAAGCCCTGCTACCAGAGCTACTTGACGAGCCACACCACACAGATCATGTCTGAGGAGTTATCGTCAAGGCAACCTACAGTGCCTTCAGAAAGCGTTCACACCCCTTGACTTTTTACACATTTTGTTGTGTTTACTGCAGCCTAAATTTTAAATATACTGAACAAAAATAAACGCAACATGTTTCATGAGCTGAAATTAAAGATCCCAGAAATGTCCCATATGCACAAAAAGTGTATTTCTCTAAAGCACTCTGTACATATATACAAAAGAGCATTTCTCCTTTGTCAAGATAACACATCCACCTGACAGGTGTGGCATATCAATAAGCAGATACTTTATTTAACTAGGCAAGTCAGTTAAGAAGAAATTCCTATTTTCAATGACAGCCTAGGAACAGTGGATTAACTGGCTTGTTCAGGGATAGAACAATATATTTTTACCTTGTCAGCTCGGGGATTTGATCTTGTAACCTTTCGGTTATTAATCCAACACTATAACCACTAGGGCACCTGCCGCTACCTGCGGTGATTGAATAGCATGATCATTACACTGGTGCACCGTGTGCTGGGGACAATAAAGGCCACTCTAAAATATGAAGACAACACAATGTCACTGATGCCTCAAGTTCTGAGAGATTGTTAATTTAATGTAATGTTAATTTCTCTACCATAAGCTGCCTCCAACGTAGTTTTACAGAATTTGGCAGTACGTCCAACCGGCCTTACAACCACAGACCACATGTAACCACGCCAGCCCAGGACCTCCACATCCGGCTTCTTCACCTGCGGGATCATCTGAGATCAGCCACCCGGACAGATGATGAAACTGAGGATTATTTCTGTCTGTAATAAAGCTCTTTTGTGAGGAAAAACTAATTCTGATTGGCTGGGCCTGACAACCCAGTGGATGGGCCTGGCATCCGGCTTCTTCACCTGCGGGATCCATAGATTAGGGCCTAATGAATTCATTTAAATGTACTGTTTTCCTTATATGAACTGAAAATCAGTGAAATCATTGAAATTGTTGCATGTTGCGTTTATATTTTTGTTCAGTATATGTTGAGAAATATTTTCAAAAAATTGTCCCACCCCTCCGACGATCCCGCAGGTATTCTTTATATCGGACTGAAAATGCTACACATATTAATGAAATGATGCTAGTAGCCTAGCATTTCACTCCATTGAATACAGGCGGTTGACCTCACAACCCTCATCTAATATTTTAAAAAAGGATTACAATAATGAGATGTATCCACCAATCCAAAGAAATGATAGGTGGGACCGAGAAAGGCAGCCGTGCCCATTGTTAGAGCGGAGAGAGATACATCTTGTCAGTATATCCATAATATTTAGTTATGTGAAGCTTGAGACAGGCATTTGTAGTTCTGCAGTTAATAAGCATTTCATTTTTGGGGGGGTAAATGCAGGTGAATATATTGATAAAAGCCATCTTGTCTGAGAGAGATTTACAAGGTTATGCCAGGGGGAGGCTACACAAAATACAGCCCCTATTTGAAGTGTTTCAAATTCCCCTATGGGAAAAATGAATAGTGGAAACAGGATTGGAACCATTTCCGTGTTTGACCGCTTGGTTTTATGGGTATTTTGATTCATACTGTGGTACTCTTGTAGTGGCAGATATTGGCTAGGATCTCACCTGTTTGGTGTACTTACTGTATCCATTTTTGTATTGATTGGTGATGTACTATAATGTGATGTATTAAACTTAAATATCTGACGCAAAGCTGCAAAATCGCTGTCAATTGGGGGGAATGAGTGCATGAAAGATTCTAGAGTTGTAAAATGTGCTTCACAGACCAGTTATCTACCACGACACTACGCTTGAGAAGAGAGTGAAATATTATTTTGTTCTGCAGCTGAAGATGTGTTCAGTGAATGTCAACGGGGACATGCTCACCAAGGAACAACATTAACATTCATGTCAGGGTGAAGACACAGGTGTAACATTACTAGAACACATCCACCATGTTGATTGCAGATTTTTCTCCGCTAACCTCTCTAACTCATTCAAACAGCCACACTGCCATCTTGTGGAGGTAGATATAATGGCATGCAGGGTATTGTTGATTACGGGCTGAGTTCCAAATCTGCTTCGTTATCTCCTTGGGGTGCATCTTAAAAATTGTCTAGAGTGGTTTCCTTTCCTGTTGCTTAGAATGGCTGTAAATGAAGGAGAGGAGACAAGAAGTGGAAATCACTTTAGACTGTTGTGGGCTGGCTGGTAGCCTAGCTGTTAAGAGGTTTGGCTGGTAACCAAAAGTTTGCTGGTTCATATCCCCAAGCTGACTATGTGTAATCTGTCAATGTGCCCTTGAGCAAGGCACTTAACCCTAGTTGCTCTGGATAAGAGCATCTGCTAAATATGTGAGATGGCGCCAACCATCTTCAGTTTTTTTTTTTTATGAGTCATCCCAATAGAGTGTTGGGTACAGATAGATTTGAATTATTTAGATGTTTGAAAGTGAGTTCATGTGACATTCTATGTTCTTGCCATTCTATTTCTTTAGTACAGTACTGTTGTCTTAGGAGGTTAGGAGTGGTAAAATGTTAAATCATGAACACAGAGGTGTAGAAATGTAATGGAATTCTTAAGTACGCTAGAGAATGATCCTTACCAGGCGGTGTCAGAGTATGGCCCTAAAATAGACTCCATTCACCCAAGACTGTTCTCTCTACTACTGCATGGCGAGCGGTACCAATGCACCAAGTCTGGAACCAACAGGACCCTGAACAGCTTCGACCCCTAAGCCACACGACTGCTAATAGTTTGTCTGGGTATCTATTGGACAATCTCTATTGACACTTTTTGCACTAGCTCTTTTGACTCATCACATACACTGCTGTTACTGTTTATTCTATATCCTGTTGCCTAGTCACTTTATCCCTACCTATATGTACTTATCTACCTCAATGACCTCGTACCCATCAACTTGGTACTGGTACACCGTGGATATAGCAATGCTATCGTTACTCATTGTAGATTTATTCCATGTGTTATTATTTTTCTATTATTATTTGTTTGGAAGGATTTCACTGTTCGTCTTTTTTTTTAATTTTTAGATTTAACCTTTATTTAACTAGGCAAGTCAGTTAAGAACAAATGCTTATTTATAATGACAGCCTAGGAACAGTGGGTTAAATGCCTTGTTCAGGGGCAGAACAAGGCAGGGATTCAATCCACCAACCTTTCAGTTAGTGGCCCAACGCTCTAACCACTAGGCTACCTGCCACCCCAGTCTACATCTGTTAGTTATGAAGCATTAGATTTGACCTCGACTCCAATGATTTCAGAGCAGTCATTGATGTTATTGATCATAATTTTTCATTGAAAAAACTCCCTTGCTATGGCTTTACATCACCTGCCCCCACATGGTTGGAGAGTTACTTATCCAATAGAACTCAGAGAGTGTTCTCAAGTGGAAGCTTCTCTAACATCAGAAATGTACAGTGCGGTGTCCCTCTGGGAAATTGCCTTGGGCCGTTACTCTTCTCTAGTTTTACAAAATATTTGCCACTTGTCCTACAGGAAGCTAAAATGACTGCATATGCTGGTGATTGCACACTATACACATCAGCACCTACAGCCAGTGAGCTCTTAGCAAGGAGCTACAGTGTCAGAATGGGTAATTAACAGTAAACTGGTCTTAAACTTAAAGATTTGTATTTGGTTCAAAACATTCTCTAAGACATAAACCTCAACTGGAGTTGTACATAAAGGGTGTGACCATTGAACAAGTTGAAGAAGTTGAACTCCCAGGAGTAACATTGGATGGTCAGTTATCATGGTCAAGTCATATTGACAAACTTGTTGTGAAGATGGAGAGGGGTATGTCTGTTATAAAAAATATGTCCTGTGTTTTTGACACTGAAATCAACTGTACTATTTGTTCAGGCTCTGGTCTTGTCCCATCTTGATTACTGTCCGGTAATATAGTCAGGTGCAGCACAGAAAGACCAAGCAAAGCTGCACCGGACTCAAAACAGAGCAGCACGCCTTTCCCTTAAACTAAACGTACAGAACTGACATCACAATAGTCTTTCATGGTTGAGAGCTGAGGAGAAATGTACTTTTTTAAATAAACATTTGTGTGTTGAAAATACCACTAATCTATTTGAATACACTTCAGACATACAGTACAAGTCAAAAAGTGTGGACACACCTACTCATTCAAGGGTTTTTCTTTATTTTGACTTTCTACAATTTGACTTTCTACATTGTTTTCTACATTGCATAATAATAGTGAAGACATCAAAACTATGAAATAACACATATGGAATCATGTAGTAACCAAAAAAGTGTTTTACAAATCCAAATATAGATTTTAGATTCTTCAAAGTAGCCACTCTTTGCCTTGATGACAGCTTTGCACACTCTTGGCATTCTCTCAACCAGCTTCATCACCACCAAAAACCCTGACATGTCTATCCCTAACTATAAACATTTTCCGCCAAGATAGAACTGCCAAAGGGGGCGGTGTTGCAATGTACTGTAGAGATAGCCTGCAGAGTTCTATCTTACTACCCAGGTCTGTACCAAAACAATTTGAACTTCTACTTCTAAAAATTCACCTTTCCAGAAACAAGTCTCTCACCGTTGCCGCTTGCTATAGATCACCCTCTGCCCCCAGCTGTGCCCTGGACACCATATGTGAATTGATTGCCCCCATCTATCTTCTGAGCTCGTGCTGCTAGGTGACCTAAACTGGGACATGCTTAACACCCCGGCCATCCAACAAGCTTGATGCCCTCAATCTCACACAAATTATCAATGAACCTATCAGGTACAACCCCAAATCCGTAAACACGGGCACCCTCATAGATATCATCCTAACTAACTCGCCCTCCAAATACACCTCTGCTGTTTTCAACCAAGATCTCAGCAATCATTGCCTCATTGCCTGCATCCGTAATGGGTCTGCAGTCAAACGACCACCCCTCATCACTGTCAAACGCTCCCTAAAACACTTCAGCGAACAGGCCTTTCTAATCGACCTGGCCGGGGTATCCTGGAATGACATTGACCTCATCCCGTCAGTAGAGGATGCCTAGTTATTCTTTAAAAGTCACAATCTTAAATAAGCATGCTCCATTAAAAAAAATAGAACCAGGAATAGATATAGCCCTTGGTTCACTCCAGACCTGTCTGCCCTTGACCAGCACAAAAACATCCTGTGGCGTTATGCATTAGCATCGAATAGCCCCCGTGATATGCAACTTTTCCGGGAAGTTAGGAACCAATATACACAGGCAGTTAGGAAAGCTTAGGCTAGCTTTTTCAAACAGAAATTTGCATCCTGTTGTACAAACTCAAAAAAGTTCTGGGACACTGTAAAGTCCATGGAGAATAAGGGCACCTCCTCTCAGCTGCCCACTGCACTGAGGCTAGGAAACACTATCACTACAGATAAATCCACAATAATTGAGAATTTAAATAAGCATTCTTCTACGCCTGGCCATGCTTTCCACCTGGCTACCCCTACCCCGGTCAACAGCCCTGCGCTCCCCACAGCAACTCGCCTAAACCTCCCCTCCTCCACCCAAATCCAGATAGCTGATGTTCTGAAAGAGCTGCAAAATCTGGACCCCTACAAATCAGCCAGGCTAGACAATCTGGACCCTCTCTTTCTAAAATTATCTGTCGAAATTGTTGCAACCCCTATTACTAGCCTGTTCAACCTCTCTTTCGTATCATCTGAGATTCCCAAAGATTGGAAATCTGCCGCGGTCATCCCCCTCTTCAAAGGGGGAGACACTCTAGACCCAAACTGCTACAGACCTATATCTATTCTTCCCTGTCTTTGAAAGCCAAGTTAACAAACAGATTACCGACCATTTCGATTCTCATCGTACCTTCTCCGCTATGCAATCTGGTTTCAGAGCTGGTCATGGGTACACCTCAGCCACGCTCAAGGTCCTAAACGACATCATAACCACCATCGATAAGAGACATTACTGTGCAGCCGTCTTCATTGACCTGGCCAAGGCTTTCGACTCTGTCAATCACAACATTCTTATTGGCAGACTCAACAGCCTTGGTTTCTCAAATGTTTGCCTCGCTTGGTTCACCAACTACTTCTACGATAGAGTTCAGTGTGTCAAATCGGAGGGCCTGTTGTCCGGACCTCTGGCAGTCTCTATGGGGGTGCCACAGGGTTCAATTCTCAGGCCGACTCTCTCCTCTGTACACGTCAATGATGTCGCTCTCACTGCTGGTGATTCTTTGATCCACCTCTATGCAGATGACACCTTTCAATGCCATACAACTCTCCTTCCAACTGCTCTTAAATGCAAGTAAAACTAAATGCATGCTCTTCAACCGATTGCTGCCCACACCTGCCCGCCAGTCTAGTATCACTACTCTGGACGGTTCTGACTTAGAATATGTGGACAACTACAAATACCTAGGTGTCTGGTTAGACTGTAAACTCTCCTTCTAGACTCACATTAAACTCCAATCCAAAATACATCTAGAATCGGCTTCCTATTTCACAACAAATCCTCCTTCACTCATGCTGCCAAACATAAAACTACCATCCTGACCATCCTACCAATCCTCCGTTTTGTCACCAAAGCCCCATATACTACCCACCATTGTGACCTGTATGCTCTCGTTGGCTGGCCCTCGCTTCATACTCGTCGCCAAACCCACTGGCTCCAGGTCATCTACAAAGATTGTACTTTTAGGAGAAATGTTCTCTGGTCTGATGAATCAAAAGTATAACTTTTTGGCCATAATGACCGTCGTTATGTTTAGAGGAAAAGGGGGAGAACTTGCAAGCTGAAGAACACCATCCGAAACCGTGAAGCACGGAGGTGGCAGCATCATGTTTTGGGGGTGCTTTGCTGCAGGAGGGACTGGTTCACTTCACAAACTAGGGAGGAAATGAGGGAGGAAAATGATCTGGATATATTGAAGCAACATCGCAAGACATCAGTCAAGAAGTTGAAGCTTGGTCGCAAATGGGTCTTCCAAATGGACATTGGCCCCAAGCATACTTCCAAAGTTGTGGCAAAATGGCTTAAAGACAACAAAGTCAAGGTATTGGAGCAGCCATCACAAAGCCCTGACCTCTATCCTATAGAACATTTGTGGGCAGAACTGAAAAAGTGTGTGCGAGCAAGGAGGCCTACAAACCTGACTCAGTTACACCAGCTTTGTCAGGAGGAATGGGCCAAAATTCACCCAACGTATTGTGGGAAGCTTGTGGAAGGCTACCTGAAACATTTGACCCGAAGTTAAACAGTTTAAAGGCAATGCTACCAAATACTAATTGAGTGTATGTAAACTTCTGACCCACTGGGAATGTGATGAAAGAAATAAAAGCGGAAATAAGTCATTCTCTCTAATATTTCACATTCTTAAAATAAAGTGGTGATGCTAACTGACATAAGACAGGGATTTTTTACTAGGATTAAATGTCAGGAATTGTGAAAACTGAGTTTAAATGTACTTGGCTAAGGTGTATGTAAACTTCCAACTTCAACTGTAAGCATCAAAAGTAAACGTATAAACCATTTCAAATTCCTTATATTAATCAAACCAGACGGCACAATTGTCTTGTTTTTTTTAATTGACGGATAGCCACGAGCACTCTCCAACATTCAGACATAATTTACAAATTAAATATTTGTGTTTAGTGAGTCCGCCAGATCAGAGGCAGTAGGGATGTCCAGGGATGTTCTCTTGATAAGTGTGTGAATTGGAGCATGTATCTGTCAAAATGGAACAAATACTTTTGGGTGTCAGGAAAAATGTATGGAGTATATTTTATTTAGGAATACAGTGAAGTAAAAGTAAAAGTTGTAAAAAATATAAATAGTCAAGTACAGATACGCCGAAAGTAGTACTTTAAAGTATTTTTACTTAAGTACTTTTCACCACTGATGAATATGTATGGATACTGTGTAGTAGTTGTCCCTTGGTGTCTTTCCAATATATAACTCTTAGAATTTTTTCCTTTTTTTCATGTAATATCTTATGTTGTTCTTGTCTATAACTGTTCTGTACTTTGTAATGTATTTGTACGTTTTATGTGAACCCCAGGAAGAGTAGCTGCTGCATGTGCATTAACTAATGAGGATCCTAATCAACTAAAATAAACTATGACCCTCAGTTTATGGTGATATTGTCGGAGTCACAGATCGAAGTAGGTGTATGTGTGCATGTGTGTGCGTGTGTGAGTGTCAGCCTGTGTGAGTTTGAGCGTGTGTGCGTGTCAGCGTGTGTGAGTGTCAGCGTGTGTGAGTTTGAGCGTGTGTGAGTGTCAGCGTGTGTGAGTTTGAGCATGTGTGCGTGTCAGCGTGTGTGAGTTTGAGCGTGTGTGCTTACAAGGTCACTTCAGTCAGCTTGAGAAATATTCCCTGCACAAAACACTAAAAACTCAAACTAATTTGAACTGACAAGAAAACAGATCTCTCTCGACAAAGCTTGTTCAGCAATCTGTTAAATTATGGATTCATAAAACACTGCATTTTCTGGGGAGAGGGGGGTTCTGCACATTTGAGAGTACAGTACAGAGTTTGCTTACAAGGGGCAAATCACAATTTTGATCACACAGCAATCTCCTCTATTTTACAGTAGTGATCCCTGGGCTGCCGGTCACCTTTCTATAACAGTAGTGATCCCTGGGCTGCCGGTCACCTTTCTATAACAGTAATGATCCCTGGGCTGCCGGTCACCTTTCTATAACAGTAGTGATCCCTGGGCTGCCGGTCACCTTTATAACAGTAGTGATATAACAGTAGTGATCCCTGGGCTGCCGGTCACCTTTCTATAACAGTAGTGATCCCTGGGCTGCCGGTCACCTTTCTATAACAGTAGTGATTCCTGGGCTGCCGGTCACCTTTCTATAACAGTAGTGATCCCTGGGCTGCCGGTCACCTTTCTATAACAGTAGTGATCCCTGGGCTGCCGGTCACCTTTCTATAACAGTAGTGATCCCTGGGCTGCCGGTCACCTTTCTATAACAGTAATGATCCCTGGGCTGCCGGTCACCTTTCTATAACAGTAGTGATCCCTGGGCTGCCGGTCACCTTTCTATAACAGTAATGATCCCTGGGCTGCCGGTCACCTTTCTATAACAGTAGTGATCCCTGGGCTGCCGGTCACCTTTCTATAACAGTAGTGATCCCTGGGCTGCCGGTCACCTTTCTATAACAGTAGTGATCCCTGGGCTGCCGGTCACCTTTCTATAACAGTAGTGATCCCTGGGCTGCCGGTCACCTTTCTATAACAGTAGTGATTCCTGGGCTGCCGGTCACCTTTCTATAACAGTAGTGATCCCTGGGCTGCCGGTCACCTTTCTATAACAGTAGTGATTCCTGGCCTTGTAATAATCCACCTTGGATAGACAGAGTTGTTTGCATATGCAGATTTCATAAAGTGTTGTGGTAAAACTGAGCAACTCAATCAGGGAATAATGTATGTGACCAACTGGATGCGCTGGTTGCTTCCACAGACTGAGCCTGGCCCCCTATCTGTTAATATAACATAGAGGAGCTAGAGCTTCTTCCCAGGCACTTTAAAAATGTCGCCTGTAATTTGTCATATAGACCTGCCAGATGATCTGCAACAACCATTAGGCCAACCTTTTCCACCCGACAACTCCATATCTCTCAATTTCTCTATGGGTGAATGTGTGCTGTTATCACCCTTCCTGTTATGAATAGTGATGCCTCTGCTGTGGTATACAATGATCCCACACCATTACAGGCTACAGTATTAAAACATAAACAACTTCCTGCTTTCCCACAGCGCACCACATGCTCAATGAAAGATGAGCTCCACGTACAGAGACAGAGCCATACAAATCCCAGGGTGAAACACAATTAAATCAATTCCTATACACAGCAACTTCTCCAGTTTCAAAAATAAATATATATATATATATATATATATATATAAATAACAGAGTGTTAAATCAACAGAGAATGGTTGTTGCAAATAAATCATCCTAGTCCTATGGACTTCACCAAGTGAGATCCGAAAATAATATTTTATCATTAGAAAAATATATATTTAACACAATACCATACGTATTTCATAAGGCCTTATTTTGAGGTCCAATTTTTACTCTAATACAGGTTAAGGGGATATCTCGTCAGTTGCACAACTGAATGCATTCAACCAAAATATGTCTTCCGCATTTAACGCCACCTCTTTTAATCAGAGAGGTGTGGAGACTGCCTCAATCATCTTCCATACACATCACTATTCAGACCCTTTACTAAGTACTTTGTTGAAGTACTAAGTACTAAGTACCCTTTGTCAGCGACTACAGCCTCGAGTCTTCTTGGGTATGACACTTCAAGCTTGGCACACCTGTATTTGGGTAGTTTCTCCCATTCTTCTCTGCAGATCCTCTCAAGCTCTATCAGGTTGGATTAGGAGTGTCGCTGCACAGCTATTTCCAGGTCTCTCCAGAGATGTTCGATCGGGTTCAAGTACGAGCTCTGGCTGGGCCACGAAAGGACATTCAGAGACTTGTCCCTAAGCCACTCCTGCATTGTCTTGGCTGTGTGCCAAGTCCTGTTGGAAGGTGAACTTTGCCCCAGTCTGAGGTCCTGAGACCTCTGGAACAGATTTTCTTCAAGGATCTCTCTGTACTTTGCTCCGTTCATCTATTCCTCAATTCTGACTAGTTTCCCAGTCCCTGCTGTTGAAGAACATCCCTACAGCATGACGCTGCCACCACCATGCTTCCCTGTAGGGATCGTGCCAGGTTTCCTCCTGATGTGATGCTTGGCATTCAGGTCAAAGAGTTCAATCTTGGTTTCATTATGGTCTGAGAGTCCTTTAGGTGCCTTTTGGCAAACTCCAAGCAGGCTGCCTTGTGCCTTTTACTGAGGATTGGCTTCCAACTAGCCACTCTACCATGAAGGCCTGATTGGTGGAGTGCTGAAGAGATGGTTGTCCTTCTGGAAGGTTCTCCCATCTCCACAGAGGAACTCTGGAGCTTTGTCAGAGTGACCGTCGGGTTCGTGGTCACCTCCCTGACCAAGGCCCTTCTCCCCCGATTACTCAGTTTGGCCGGGCGGCCAGGTCTAGGAAGAGTCTTGGTGGTTCCAAACTTATTCCATTTAAGAATGATGGAAGCCACTGTGTTTTCGGGGACCTTTCAATGCTAAAGACATTTTGCTGTACCCTCCCCCATATCTGCGCCTCGACACAATAATGTCTCGTTATATAGACAGTTATATAGACAGTGTGCCTTTCCAAATCATGTCCAATCAATGGAATTTCCCACAGGTGGACTCCAATCAAGTTGTAGAAACATCTCAAGGATGATCTATGGGAAACAGGATGCACCTGAGATCAATTTTGAGTCTCATAGCAAAGGGTCTGAATAATTATGGAAATAAGATTTATATATATTTTTTTTTAAACATTTGCACAAATTCTAAAAACCTATTTTTGCTTTGTCATTATGGGTTATTGTGTGTAGATTGATGAGGAACAAAAATATATTTTTAGTCCATTTTAGAATAAGGCTGTAATGTAACAAAAAGTGGAAAAAGTCGAAGGGTCTGAATACTTTCCGAATGCACTGTATAGATAGGGGTGAAGGGACTAAACAGGATAGATAATAACCAGTAGCAGCAGTGTATGTGATGAGTCAAAAGAGTTGCCATACAGTTGCCATACCAGATACCATACAATTTCAGTAACGGGTGGAAAAAAATCTAAATATCTGGTTGGATTAGTTTAGAAAATATGATATGTTATTTATCTTTGTGTACCCCAATCAATCAATCAATGTATATGCACAAACATGACATTGAAAAAAACACATGATGGACGTGGTTTTGGTTCAAAGTGATGTGTATGAGTTGCAGGCCCCTCTATTAGGGTAAACTTAGGCCCTCAAAATAAGGCCTTATGAAATATGTATGGTATTATATTAAATAAATCATATTTGCTTAGGATCTCACTTGGTAAATTCCATAGGACTGGAAATTGATGAATGTCTTTGTCACTAACAAATACAGCCATTTGTGCTAATTACAATTCTTTCCAAAGACAAGGCACTCTGGGAAATATTTGAATAAGACTTTACACTAAGCAGTGCGTTAATTTTATCACTGCTCCGGTGTCTATATGGGTCCACAGACTGAACACTTTCAGTGTTGATTTATCTTATTTTTTTAACACTGGAGAATTTGCTGTGTACCACTTAGTCTGCCTACTCCACCTCCCCAGGGGAGATTTATAGTAGTCCTAGCCCCATAAAACACAACAACTATCTGCGTTCGCACACGCGCACCCACACCCACACCCACACACACACACAGAGAAGCGTAACTAGATTTAAGGAGATGAATGAATAATGATTACGATAAACAGGCGCTCTGGAATAGAACCTCACTTAAACATGGGTATTAAACAGTACGACTTGGCTGTAAGAGGCTCCTAATCCTGGCCTTAAACGCTGCTAAAAATAGGACTGGGAATAGCAGTCATCCAGAAAGCAGAGAGTCAGGAGATTAGGGGAAGGGATTAGCTATCCAATTGTTCTCTAAGTGCAGCCGCTCGGTGAGCGCTGTGGATTGGGAAGGAGAGGTAAGAGAAAAGGCTTGGAGAGGTTCTGGCTGCTGGTGCTCTGTTCAGCTCGCCTCGCCTGCCTGGAAAGCTAATGCTTGTTATTCCATTAGACATAATGAGCTGAGAGAGAGAGGGAGCACAAGAGGAGGAGAAGAGAAGCTGAAAGGGTGATGGTGAATCATGGTTTATGGATGCAGAGAGACAAGGGAGTAGGAGGGAGGACAAGAGGGTGACTAGTGAGATTTCCACACATAGTTGTGTAGAGAATGGATGTATTTTATGTCACTCCAGGGGAGTGTGCATGTGTGCGTGTTTGTGTGTGTAGAACCTGTGTAGCAACATCCCATGTTTTTGTATAACTGCACTTCCTCCATCCTCTACCTGTCTAATGATAACAGTAAGGGAGCTCCTCTACCTGTCTAATGATAACAGTAAGGGAGCTCCTCTACCTGTCTAATGATAACATTAACGGAGCTCCTCTACCTGTCTAGTTATCACACTAAGAGCTCCTCTACCTGTCTAATGATGACACCAAGGGAGATCCTCTACCTATCTAATGATCACAATAAGGGAGCTCCTCTACCTATCTAAGGATCACAATAAGGGAGCTCCTCTACCTATCTAAGGATCACAATAAGGGAGCTCCTCTATCTAGCTAATGATAACCCTAAGGGAGCTCTTCTACCTGTCTAATGATCACAATAACCACCAGGGAGCTCCTCTACCTGTCTTATGATCAGACTAACCACCAGGGAGATCCTCTACCTGTCTAATGATCACACTAACCACCAGGGAGCTCCTCTACCTGCCTAATGATCACACTAACCACCAGGGAGCTCCTCTACCTGTCTAATGATCACACTAACCACCAGGGAGCTCCTCTACTTGTCTAATAATAACACTAACCATCAGGGAGATCCTCTACCTGTCTAATGATCACACTAACCACCAGGGAGCTCCTCTACCTGCCTAATGATCACACTAACCACCAGGGAGCTCCTCTACCTGTCTAATGATCACACTAACCACCAGGGATCTTATCTACCTGTCTAATAATAACACTAACCACCAGGGAGCTCCTCTACCTGTCTAATGATCACACTAATCACCAGGGATCTTATCTACCTGTCTAATAATAACACTAACCACCTTGGAGCTCCTATACCTGCCTAATGATAACACTAACCACCAGGGAGCTCCTATACCTGCCTAATGATCACACTAACCACCAGGGAGCTCTTCTACCTGTCTAATGATAACACTAACCACCAGGGCGCTCCTATACCTGCCTAATGATAACACTAACCACCAGGGAGCTCCTATACCTGCCTAATGATAACACTAACCACCAGGGAGCTCCTATACCTGCTTAATGATCACACTAACCACCAGGGAGCTCCTATACCTGCCTAATGATCACACTAATCACCAGGGAGCTCCTATACCTACCTAATGATAACACTAACCACCAGGGAGCTCCTATACCTGCCTAATGATCACACTAATCACCAGGGAGCTCCTATACCTGCCTAATGATCACACTAACCACCAGGGAGCTCCTATACCTGCCTAATGATAACACTAACCACCAGGGAGCTCCTATACCTGCCTAATGATCACACTAACCACCAGGGAGCTCCTATACCTGCCTAATGATCACACTAACCACCAGGGAGCTCCTATACCTGCCTAATGATCACACTAACCACCAGGGAGCTCCTATACCTGCCTAATGATCACACTAACCACCAGGGAGCTCCTATACCTGCCTAATGATAACACTAACCACCAGGGAGCTCCTATACCTGCCTAATGATCACACTAACCACCAGGGAGCTCCTATACCTGTCTAATGATCACACTAACCACCAGGGAGCTCCTATACCTGCCTAATGATCACACTAACCACCAGGGAGCTCCTATACCTGCCTAATGATCACACTAATCACCAGGGAGCTCCTATACCTGCCTAATGATCACACTAACAACCAGGGAGCTCCTATACCTGCCTAATGATCACACTAATCACCAGGGAGCTCCTATACCTGCCTAATGATAACACTAACCACCAGGGAGCTCCTATACCTGCCTAATGATCACACTAATCACCAGGGAGCTCCTATACCTGCCTAATGATCACACTAACCACCAGGGAGCTCCTCTACCTGTCTAATGATAACACTAACCACCAGGGATCTTATCTACCTGCCTAATGATCACACTAATCACCAGGGAGCTCCTATACCTGTCTAATGATCACACTAATCACCAGGGAGCTCCTCTACCTGCCTAATGATCACACTAATCACCAGGGAGCTCCTATACCTGTCTAATGATCACACTAATCACCAGGGAGCTCCTCTACCTGTCTAATGATCACACTAATCACCAGGGAGCTCCTATACCTGCCTAATGATCACACTAATCACCAGGGAGCTCCTATACCTGCCTAATGATCACACTAATCACCAGGGAGCTCCTATACCTGCCTAATGATCACACTAACCACCAGGGAGCTCCTATACCTGCCTAATGATCACACTAATCACCAGGGAGCTCCTATACCTGCCTAATGATCACACTAACCACCAGGGAGGTCCTATACCTGTCTAATGATCACACTAACCACCAGGGAGGTCCTATACCTGTCTAATGATCACACTAACCACCAGGGAGGTCCTATACCTGTCTAATGATCACACTAATCACCAGGGAGCTCTTCTACCTGTCTAATGATAACACTAATCACCAGGGAGCTCCTATACCTGTCTAATGATAACACTAATCACCAGGGAGCTCCTATACCTGTCTAATGATCACACTAATCACCAGGGAGCTCCTCTACCTGTCTAATGATCACACTAACCACCAGGGAGGTCCTATACCTGTCTAATGATCACACTAACCACCAGGGAGGTCCTCTACCTGTCTAATGATCACACTAATCACCAGGGAGCTCCTCTACCTGTCTAATGATCACACTAACAACCAGGGAGCTCATATACCTGTCTAATGATCACACTAACCACCAGGGAGCTCCTATACCTGTCTAATGATCACACTAACCACCAGGGTGCTCCTCTACCTGCCTAATGATCACACTAACCACCAGGGTGCTCCTATACCTGTCTAATGATCACACTAACCACCAGGGTTCTCCTCTACCTGTCTAATGATCACACTAACCACCAGGGTGCTCCTCTACCTGACTAATGATCACACTAATCACCAGGGATCTCCTATACCTGTCTAATGATCACACTAACCACCAGGGATCTCCTATACCTGTCTAATGATCACACTAACCACCAGGGAGCTCCTCTACCTGTCTAATGATCACACTAACCACCAAGGAGCTCCTCTACCTGCCTAATGATCACACTAACCACCAGGGAGCTCCTCTACCTGTCTAATGATCACACTAACCACCAGGGAGCTCCTCTACTTGTCTTATAATAACACTAACCATCAGGGAGATCCTCTACCTGTCTAATGATCACACTAACCACCAGGGAGCTCCTCTACCTGCCTAATGATCACACTAACCACCAGGGAACTCCTCTACCTGTCTAATGATCACACTAACCACCAGGGATCTTATCTACCTGTCTAATAATAACACTAACCACCAGGGAGCTCCTCTACCTGTCTAATGATCACACTAATCACCAGGGATCTTATCTACCTGTCTAATAATAACACTAACCACCTTGGAGCTCCTATACCTGCCTAATGATAACACTAACCACCAGGGAGCTCTTCTACCTGTCTAATGATCACACTAACCACCAGGGAGCTCTTCTACCTGCCTAATGATCACACTAACCACCAGGGAGCTCTTCTACCTGTCTAATGATAACACTAACCACCAGGGCGCTCCTATACCTGCCTAATGATAACACTAACCACCAGGGAGCTCCTATACCTGCCTAATGATCACACTAACCACCAGGGAGCTCCTCTACCTGTCTAATGATCACACTAACCACCATGGAGCTCCTATACCTGTCTAATGATCACACTAACCACCAGGGAGCTCCTCTACCTGTCTAATGATCACACTAACCACCAGGGAGCTCCTATACCTGCCTAATGATCACACTAACCACCAGGGTGCTCCTCTACCTGTCTAATGATCACACTAATCACCAGGGAGCTCCTATACCTGCCTAATGATCACACTAACCACCAGGGTGCTCCTCTACCTGTCTAATGATCACACTAACCACCAGGGAGCTCCTATACCTGCCTAATGATCACACTAACCACCAGGGTGCTCCTCTACCTGTCTAATGATCACACTAATCACCAGGGAGCTCCTATACCTGCCTAATGATCACACTAACCACCAGGGAGCTCCTATACCTGTCTAATGATCACACTAATCACCAGGGATCTCCTCTACCTGTCTAATGATCACACTAATCACCAGGGGGAGCTCCTATACCTGCCTAATGATCACACTAACCACCAGGGAGCTCCTCTACCTGTCTAATGATCACACTAACCACCAGGGAGCTCCTATACCTGCCTAATGATCACACTAACCACCAGGGTGCTCCTCTACCTGTCTAATGATCACACTAATCACCAGGGAGCTCCTATACCTGCCTAATGATCACACTAACCACCAGGGAGCTCCTATACCTGCCTAATGATCACACTAACCACCAGGGAGCTCCTCTACCTGTCTAATGATCACACTAATCACCAGGGAGCTCCTATACCTGCCTAATGATCACACTAACCACCAGGGAGCTCCTCTACCTGTCTAATGATCACACTAACCACCAGGGAGCTCCTATACCTGCCTAATGATCACACTAACCACCAGGGTGCTCCTCTACCTGTCTAATGATCACACTAATCACCAGGGAGCTCCTATACCTGCCTAATGATCACACTAACCACCAGGGTGCTCCTCTACCTGTCTAATGATCACACTAACCACCAGGGAGCTCCTATACCTGCCTAATGATCACACTAACCACCAGGGTGCTCCTCTACCTGTCTAATGATCACACTAATCACCAGGGAGCTCCTATACCTGCCTAATGATCACACTAACCACCAGGGAGCTCCTCTACCTGTCTAATGATCACACTAACCACCAGGGTGCTCCTATACCTGCCTAATGATAACACTAACCACCAGGGAGCTCCTCTACCTGCCTAATGATCACACTAATCACCAGGGAGGTCCTATACCTGTCTAATGATCACACTAATCACCAGGGAGCTCCTATACCTGCCTAATGATCACACTAATCACCAGGGAGCTCCTCTACCTGTCTAATGATCACACTAACCACCAGGGAGCTCCTCTACCTGTCTAATGATCACACTAACCACCAGGGAGCTCCTATACCTGTCTAATGATCACACTAACCACCAGGGTGCTCCTATACCTGCCTAATGATCACACTAACCGCCAGGGAGCTCCTATACCTGCCTAATGATCACACTAACCACCAGGGAGGTCCTATACCTGCCTAATGATCACACTAACCACCAGGGAGCTCCTATACCTGCCTAATGATCACACTAATCACCAGGGAGGTCCTATACCTGTCTAATGATCACACTAATCACCAGGGAGCTCCTCTACCTGTCTAATAATAACACTAACCACCAGGGAGCTCCTCTACCTGTCTAATGATCACACTAATCACCAGGGTGCTCCTCTACCTGTCTAATGATCACACTAACCACCAGGGAGGTCCTCTACCTGTCTAATGATCACACTAACCACCAGGGAGCTCCTCTACCTGTCTAATGATCACACTAACCACCAGGGAGCTCCTCTACCTGTCTAATGATCACACTAACCACCAGGGAGGTCCTCTACCTGTCTAATGATCACACTAACCACCAGGGATCTTATCTACCTGTCTAATGATCACACTAACCACCAGGGAGGTCCTCTATAAATACTCCAGTCTGCAGAAGCTGCCTTCCTTGTTTAACAGTCAGTCAGCCTGCAGAGAGGGAGAGAGACTGGTCTTAGCAGACATTAGATCACTGACTTGGATACAAGCCAAGAGCTGGGATGAAAACTTAATGTTTAATAAAAGTAGATTCCATCTAAGGGGGAGATTTGAGTCAGTATTGAGATATCTAATATATTTATTCTAAAAAACCTCAGGGGAGCTTCTCGACAATTCTCAGTCCATTTCCACAGAATTAAATTTAAGTTACAAGGAGAGGAGATGTTTGTAGATTAATGTAGATCCTATATCTCGATGTAGATCTCATCAAATCTGTGATTAGACTGTTTCATAAGAGGCAGCTTATGAGGATTTCCATCAGTGAAATGTTATTCAATGAGAAATGTAATGACATCATAACTCTTCATAGATTAAATGTCTCTGCACTGTAGCGAGAAATGTCAGATGCCACAAGATTAACTTCCATAAGATTAAAAGCGGTACCCATTTTATGCAGCATTACAGCCTTATAGGAAACTAAACTGTATTAAAAACATGTTATAAAATGTAATAAACATGTGATGAACATCATGTAATATGTTTAAAGGTATACATTATCAGGTGGTGAGTCTGTTTTAGTCAAAACAGTGTTGTAGGCTACTTTTTATCATAGAGGACCATCTTTGGAAACAAGTGTTTTAATTAATACTGCTAAATGCTGTCCCCCGGGAATACAATGTACAATGTCCTGTATATGTTTTTAACCAAATACATTTAATTAAATTCACACCATCACCTGACTGAAGTCAGAGAGGTCATTATCTTACAGGACAGCATGGGATGTCTAGTAGGGATCCATTTCAATAGTCTACAATGGCCTCCCTGGTTTCACCTGTCCAGCTCTTTCACACCATTGTAATGTACTTTTACTTAGGAGAGGAGATGAGGAGAGGATGCCACATTCGACTATTGAGATGCAGACATTAGCCTCCTGCCAGACTGAGACAGCCCGGTTGGTGACCTAGGCCAGTATCTACAAAGCATCTCAGAGGAGGTATGCTGATCTAGGATCAGGTTCCCATCTGTCCATATAGTCTTATTCATTATGATATAAATAGCTAAACTGATCCTACACACTACAAAAAAAGGATTCCAAAAGGTTTTTATGGCTGTCCCCATAGGATAGCCCTTTTTGTTCTGGGTAGAACCCTTTTTGGTTCCAGGTAGAACTGATTTTGGTTCGACATAGAATCTTCTGTGTAAAGGGTTCTAAATGGAACTCAAGGGTTCTACCCGGAACCAAAAAGGGTTTCTTCAGAGAGTTCTCCTACGGGTCAATACAAGTCTGCCTAGTAGTCCTACTGTCTGTAGCCTACCTATTTTACTTGCCTGAGAGTTCATTTTTACCTTCATTTTAATTTAATGCAACATTTTCACCCAATTATGTTTGACTCAAGTCCGTTTGTTCACCTGTGTAATCTATTGTAAAAAAAACATTATAAAGATTGAGTCAAACATTTAGCCTGTTAAATTAAGTAATTCATTGGATATCAACATCAGGGGGCCTTTACTGGTAGTGTTGCCAAAATGCACCATGGCTCGCACGAGACACACAAACAATTAGGGTTCCTCAAAGGTTATTGGAAAGGGTGATGGTTCTATGTGGAACCATACTGACTCAATGAACCCATTGAGCCCTTCAATGGTTATTTCTTATTTTAGTGATAATTTAAAGGTTAGTGCAATCCGGGATCATTGGGATGTCCCTACCCTAAACCCTATCCTTCCCCTAACCTTAACTATAACCCTTACCTAATCCTAACATTAACCCTTACCTTAACCATATTAAATTTCAACTTCAATGGGATAAGGTCCCAAGGATCCCATTTAGACTTAAAATGTAGGGGCGGCGACTCATTAGAATATTTTGGGTCATAGTTTGTTCACAGCTCTTTTTGTGCAACCGTGAGTGAGAGTGTCCTTCCAGTTGATCTAATCTGTTGTGTTATGCTATTAATTATTATGTATGACTACAGCCAGTAGTGTCTTGTGAAAGAGTCATGTATGACCTTGTGCTAATTGAGAACTGCTGAATAAGTCAGCAGTTCTCAACTGTCTCCTTGGGGACCCAGCTGTTTCAGAGCTTGCACACCTGATTTAACTTGTTAATATAACACAATAAAACCTATGGAATTTTAACAACATATGGCTACTACACCAGAATAAAAAACCATGTATGTTTCTACAAAGAACCTTTGAGATTTAGAAAGGTTCTTTATAGAACCATTCTCCATAAAGGTTCTATAAAAAAAACTTTTAAAGGGTTCTATATAGCTTTTAAAAAAGGGTTTTAACAATAGTGGAACCCTTTTTTGGTGCTAAAGAAGCTTTTTTAATGGGTATTTATAGAATTTTAGGAAAGGGTTCTTTACAGCACCGTACAGATTCCATTTGAGCATGGTTATTCATAGAACCTTGAAAAAAAACATGTTCCATATAGCACCACAAAGGATTCTGCTATGGTTACGAGCCACTATAGTAGAGAAACATTTGTTTTTAGCGTGTAGCATGCCACAGTTGTCACCATTTTTAAAGACTGCGCACCTAAAAGAAGGCTACTTGTTTCAATAATGTTCATATAATCTCAATACTCCCCATACCCATTAGGTTGTTGCGACCCACATAAAGAGGGAGGTGGTACAACACGGATAAACCAACATTTATTCGTTCCAACTCATGTATTTCGTTGAAACCGGTATGGCAGTCCCCGCCTCCGTGTATAAAAGCAAGAAACAAAGAGTACAATCTGGCCTGGATTACTGGGAGCACAGCATTAGCGGAAGTAACCCGCCTAGCTCACTGTCCGTCGCGAACACGCTCAGTCACCAAGGTACAGTAAAACTACTTCATAGTTTATATGATACCTCTTGCGACCAATGTAACGTCAAAAATACATTGCATGTCTTCAACTGGTATATTTCAGACCTAATTCGTTTCTATATTCCATGTATATAATCGTTTAATATCGCGGTAAACATGTCGTAGGCTAGTTGTAGCTCTTCTAGACAGACAACCTTTACCCTCTCGAATGGCGATGTCATCTGGCGGGAATAAATTTGCTGAGTGATTTTCCACATAGTTTTACCTGGAGACGCACATGGGTGCCATTCGGGATATTATCCTACAGAATATATGAATACATTGGTGTTTTTATGACATTGTATTTGTTCAGTGTTGTAAAACGGTGTGTTGGAACGAATCCGGGTGTATTGATGCTTTGATTTATTAGGATCTCATTAGCCGACGCCTTAGTTTTACTGGGATCCGACACATTGACTACAAATACATTAGTCAAAGTACTCTTGCGCTCATTTGAATGAGTTGCAACTCCCATTTTGTAGGAATTTGCAAACATGTTACATTGTGTTGTGTTATACAAGTGTTCAACATTAATTGTGCTCTAACACCGATTACAGTAGTGTATATTGAGGTCATAAAGCGAGTGCGCAGAAAGTAGCCCACTTGCTCTTCCTGGTTCGTGGCACCACGCTGGGCGTTGGCGATGATGGCAAATTCTGGCACTCCAGTTCTCTCACTTGTATAGGCTTGCACTGTAAAGGCGAGGGAGTGAATTTGACAGTAATTTACAGGCAGCTCAGCTCAGTAAATTACTGTACTTCATATTGCATTACATCTACTCTAATCTAAAAACAGTGACAAAGCAAATACTATGTAAAGGCACACTGTACAATACCTAAGAAATAACCTTTTATCTATTGTTTAAAAAAAAAAAATGCTAGTTGTAAGTAATTAATTAATGGATAAAGGAAGGAAATTCATTGAGGGGAAGGGTTTTTATGTTTGACTGCATTTTACTTTAATTACTTAGCTTGATTGCTTGCACCAATCCTAAGTAATGTGTTTACACATTACATCATATCATACATCCCTGCTGTTTCATTACAATGTCAATGACTATTTGGTGTTTTATATCACTTGTATAAGCCTTAACCAAGGCTTCCAAACTGGTAGTGACTACAGGGCAAAACAGACCAAAAGGACAGGGCAAAATGCTCAACCAGTAAAGTTTAAGACTGACACTCCAATCTGTCCCCTAAATTGATGAGGCACTATAACAACAGGGGGTAAATTGGTAGCTCATTCTCACTAACTGCTGGCACAAATGTAGCCTCTTACAAGGCACACCTCAAAACGATACATTGCACCCACTAGTGGTCAAAAGGTTTTTGGCTGTCCAAAAATACGGTACACTACTGTATTCTGTGGGGTGGAATCACAGTACCATTTGAAATTCAGCAATTCTTTCCCCACCCACAACATTTTCCCAAAATGCACCATCATTTACAGTATGATGCAGTAAAATGTTTCAATGTTTTTATGTTGATCAAACCCCAAAATGACTGTAATAGTTTTTTTTTGTGTTTTTTTGTCATACACCGTATAGGTGCAGTGAAATGTGGTGTTTTACAAGGTCAGCCATAGTACTACAGCACCACTGGAGCAAATTAGGGTTAAGTTCCTTTCTGAAGGCCACATCAACAGTTTTTTTTTCCCGTTACAGTGGCTACTTCTTGGCGTAGGTAGCTATTTAAACGTAAAGAGGATTACGTGCATACTGAGCGGCACACTTCTGGTCATGCGCAAACGTGATTTTGATGCAGGTGATTCTGGAAGATTATCTTCTGGCAGCGAGTCAAAGACCTTACAGAGCATGACAGTTGTCAGATGCAAAGTTAGAGGTTTTACCTTGCAATGGGAGCCCGGTGTGCACAGTGTCTGTGTCTCTATTCATGAGATTGTCCCGTGATGGGGTCGAGGGCCTCGGCACCGCAACTCAAAACCCAATTTGCCAAATGCAAGTAAGTAACGTTGTCTGCACTGATATTCAGTGGAATTTGCTTGTTTATTTACCCTTCTCTCTCCTCTACCCCCCCCTCTTTCTCTCTCCTCTACCCCCCCCTCTTTCTCTCTCCTCTACCCCCCCTCTTTCTCTCTCCTCTACCCCCCCTCTTTCTCTCTCCTCTACCCCCCCTCTTTCTCTCTCCTCTACCCCCCCTCTTTCTCTCTCCTCTACCCCCCCTCTTTCTCTCTCCTCTACCCCCCCTCTTTCTCTCTCCTCTACCCCCTCTCTTTCTCTCTCCTCTACCCCCTCTCTCTCTCTCTCCTCTACCCCCTCTCTCTCTCTCTCCTCTACCCCCTCTTTCTCTCTTAACCCCCCCCCCCCCCCCCCTCTCTCCTCGTCACTGTGTACCTCTCTCTTTTTCTACTGTCATGTTCTTCTGTCCTTATAGCGCCATGTCAAACGAGGAGCGGACGTTCATTGCCATTAAGCCAGATGGAGTTCAGAGGAGGCTTGTCGGAGATATCATCAAGAGATTTGAGCTAAAGGGCTTCAAACTGGTGGGGATGAAATTCATCCAGGTACGTTATTCTACTTACTGTAATCTCTTTTATTTTATTTCAAATGTTATCTATATAATCCTTTTCACTTTCAGGACATTATTAACCAGTAATTAGGACTGAATGGCAGGCCTATCCATTATGTAAATCAGCTATCTGACAGATATTCTTAAAAAAAACATGTATCTTGAACCTTGACAAAAGTCAACTATAGTTTGTGTGTATGCATTGATACGTAGTCTACGTGTGCCTTTAAAAATATATTTGTAGTGCTGTTCTTTTCTATTGATGTTCTGTATTATGTTATTCTGTATTATGTTTCATGTTGGACCCCAGGAAGAGTAGCTGCAGCTTTTGCAACAGCTAATGGGGATCCTAATAAAATACCATCTAAGCAAGAACTTGTGCCAATACACAATGATTGGACATACAATACAGTAGAGTACAGTAGGCTACAGTATAGTAGAGTACATTAGGGTAAAGTCGGGTACATTAGAGTAACTATAGAAAATATATTCACGTCACCAGATAATTGATTAAAATACATTGTTTTGCAATAAAGGTTTACAGTAGCTTCAACAGCACTCTGTAGGGTAGAACCATGGTGTAGCTGGAGGGCAGCTAGCTTCCGTCCTCCTCTGGGTACATTGACTTCAATACAAAACCTAGGAGGCTCATGGTTCTCACCCCTTTCCATATACTTCCACAGTAATTATGACAACTTCCGGAGGACGTCCTCCAACCTATCCAAGCTCTTGAAGCATGAACTGACATGTTGTTCACCCAATCAAAGGATCAGAGAATCAATCTAGTACTGAAAGCATAAGCTACACCTAGCTAGCACTGCAGTACATGAAACGTGTTAAGTAGCTGACCCAAAGAGGGAGGGAGAAAATAGTTGAACAGAGAGGGATGCTCTTGAACAGAGAGGGATGCTATGTTAGCTAGCTGGCTATGGCTATCCAACAGAGAGGGATGCTATGTTAGCTAGCTGGCTATGGCTATCCAACAGAGAGGGATGCTATGTTAGCTGGCTGGCTATGGCTATCAAACAGAGGGATGCTATGTTAGCTAGCTGACTATGGCTATCCAACAGAGAGGGATGCTATGTTAGCTAGCTGGCTATGGCTATCCAACAGAGAGGGATGCTATGTTAGCTAGCTGTCTATGGCTATCCAACACTGGAACTCTTCCAAGGTAAGCTTTTGGTTTAATTAATTTATTGCCACCGGGGCCTCTGGTGTAACTGACTGTATTCGTTCCACTAATTCTGTTGAAAAACTTTCTCAAAAGCAGAAGCAAACATAACGAAACGTGGATCAACCAGTGGAGGCTGGTGAGGGGAGGACGACTCATAATAATGGCTGGAATGGAGTAAATGGAATGGTATCAAACACATGGTTTTCATATATTTTATTTACTCCATTCTAGACATTATGGGCCGTCCTTCCCTCAGTAGCCTCCACTTGGATAAACATACCTGAATTTGTCCATTATAAACTCTCTTATTTTAAACTGTTGGACTAATGATTACACCCTAGATTATCTAGATGCAGGCAAGAGTGTGCAAGGCGGTATTGAATGTGTCACTGTCTGTCACCTTGAATACTCAAATTTCTCTCTACCTGAGTGCGCCTACGTTGTAAACTTTCATTCATAGGCTAGGTTGTAGCAACCTCGTGGTGGGTATAGGGAAAATTAGAGTAACATGTAGTAGCCTAAACCTATCATTTTTACATTGAATATGGTGTATTTAGAATTAAAGCCATGCTCATAAAAAAAATGATCGTCCTGCCTCATCTTAAAAGACACCAACCACCACTGAGTGCGGTAGGGTACATTAGGCTACATTAGGGTTCTGTACAGTAGACTAAATTAGGATGCTGTACAGTAGGGTGCTGTACAGTAGGGTAGAGGACAGTGCAGAGGATCTTGCTGACTGTTCTTATCCACAGGTGTGATTAGCATTGAGTGTTGTCTCCTGATTCTCTGTGTGTTGGTCTGTGGCCAGGAAGGCTGCCTGTGACCCCCGAACCCAGGGATCAGGAGGGCCCACTGATAATAGTCACTCTGTTTACGGTGGGCTATTTCAGGGTTAAGCGCTTGGTTCCTGGTTACAAGCTCTGGTGACTTCCTGTGAATGTACAAAACATAAAGATCTCTTTCCATGACATAGACTGACCATGTGAATCCAGGTGAAAGCTTTTATCCCTTATTGATGTCGCTTGTTAAATCCACTTCAATCAGTGTAGATGAATGGGAGGAGACGGCTTAAAGATGGATGTTTTAAGCCTTGAGACAACTGAGATATATATTGTGTATGTGCCATTCGGAGGGTGAATGGGCAAGACAAAATATTTCAGTGCCTTTTTGAACAGGATTTGGTAGTAAGTGCCAGGCGCACCGGTTTAAGTGTGTCAAGAACTGCAACGCTGCTGGACGATTCATGCTTAACAGTTTCCTGTGTGTATTAAGAATGGTCCACCACCCAAAGGACATCCAGCCAACTTGACCCAACTGTGGGAAGCATTGGCGCCAACATGGGCCAGCATCCCTGTGGAACGCTTTCAACACCTTGTAGGGTTCATGCCCCGATGAATTGAGGCACTTCTGAGAGCTAAAAGGGGTGCAACTCAATATTACGAAGATGTTCCTAATGTTTGTACACTGGAGCTCTCCAGATATTGGCTGTAGCTTTACCAAACCCTTGTATGGAGAGCGTCTGCTAAATCCCCCCCAAAAATGAAATGCATGTTGTCGACGTGATTGTTACAGGATCCTTTGCGCCTGGCGATTCTACGACTGATGTTCAACATAGCCCAGTGTATTTTGCCGTGATATGCCTTGTGTGTGTGTCCCTATGATTATGATGGGTTATTGACGGTTGTGGCTGTTGTGTCTGACTAACCCAGGCCCCAGAGTCTCTGCTGAAGAAGCACTATGCCGACCTGAAGGACAGACCCTTCTTCCCTGGTCTCGTCAGCTACATGGCCTCCGGCCCAGTGGTGGCTATGGTAAGACAAACGTTCCTTGTTGTGTTCATTGACATGATGTAAGCATCTAGTTTCTCCTACAAGAAGACAGAAAAGACTACACATTCTAATGCTGTGGTTCCTAATAGCACCTGTAACGGGAATCTGTGGTTCCTAATAGCTCCTGTAACAGGGAACTGTGGTTCCTAATAGCTCCTGTAACGGGGAACTGTGGTTCCTAATAGCTCCTGTAACGGGGAACTGTGGTTCCTAATAGCTCCTGTAACGGGGAACTGTGGTTCCTAATAGCTCCTGTAACGGGGAACTGTGGTTCCTAATAGCTCCTGTAACGGGGAACTGTGGTTCCTAATAGCTCCTGTAACGGGGAACTGCACCATAAACACATTCGCTATCTGCACCAATGTCAGATCATAACTTTGATCCTCCAGGCGTCAACATATTAACCCTCCTGTTGTGTTCGCTTCATGTTAATTGTGTTTCCAGTCCAAAATGAACTCCCCATTATAGCTGATTATAAATCCATAATACATACATTATCACCTAATGTTGTGTTAGTTCTTTTTATCAACTTAAGTTCTTGTGAACATTACAGGTTTTGAACTTCTATTTCCTATTCATGGCCTGTAGGCCTTATTGACCTGAGCTCATACAACTCATTTTTGAGTAAAAAAAGCATAATGTATGTATTATTTTGACTATAACAAATACTCAGATGAAACATATTGTGGTATTTATCACAGACTACTTTGTGTCAAAGTTTAACAAGGACTCTCCTCCTCACCAGTGTCATGATCAAAGATATGACCAAGAGCCTCACATACAGTATATTGTTTGGTCATTGTGCTGCCACAGAATGAATTGTGATCAAGGCCTCAAAAAAGCTTTATATACCAGAGCTGCGAGAAAAGTTCTATATATATATATTATTGAAACAATGTTGCGATTGTTTGTGAGAATGCCAGCAGATGTGGTTCCCCGTGGGGGTTGCCATGGAAGCCAAGAAGGTGTGAGTGTGTGTGTGCGTGCTCAAACACACATGCATGTGAGGCATCTGGGAGAGGAAGTGTGTCCATCTGATGAATGGTCATGTGGCTGAACTCAGTTTTATACACTAATTCTAGTCTCACCCATTCATTTCTAATGACCGGTCAGGAACACCACAGGTGTTCAAAAGTTAAAATAAAACATCCAAAACGTTATGAAAATAATCAACATGTATTTTGTGTGTTCAGATGCACTGTGTGGACAAAGTCATGGAACCTTATGACAATCAGATTAAATGAACTACATTTTTCAGAGAGAACTTGTAAATCGGTCCAATACGACTGGAACACAGCAGGAGGGTAAAGACTAGTACTTCTATCTTGAAATGTATTTGACCGCTGTGCATAGAAATGGAAGATCAGAAAGAATACTGTGTTTAATAAAGCGTTATCCCTCTGTGTGTGGGGTGCCAGGTGTGGGAAGGGTTGAATGTGGTGAAGACCGGCAGAGTGATGCTAGGAGAGACCAACCCTGCCGACTCCAAACCCGGCACCATCCGAGGAGACTACTGCATCCAAGTGGGCAGGTGAGAATCAATCGCAGTACGAGACATAACACAGTGATCCTATAATGTAAAGATTCTATGAAGCCTCAACCTTTATGATGGATAATAGGTTTATCATCAGGGCCAGGACCATACCAGTATCGCGATACTCGTTATATATATATATCACACACACACTTTATGGGGTATTTTCACTTTTTATTTAGACAGAGATTTGAAGTGAGAGGGGAGACCGAGAGAGCGAGGGAGATGCAGAGCGGTGTCTGAGACAGGATTCGTACCCATTCTGAGGGTGTAGTATTTGTGCTGCATGGCGGTGTAGTATTTGTGCTGCAGGGCGGTGTAGTATTTGTGCTGCATGGCGGTGTAGTATTTGTGCTGCAGGGCGGTGTAGTATTTGTGCTGCATGGCGGTGTAGTATTTGTGCTGCATGGCGGTGTAGTATTTGTGCTGCATGGCGGTGTAGTATTTGTGCTGCATGGCGGTGTAGTATTTGTGCTGCATGGCGGTGTAGTATTTGTGCTGCATGGCGGTGTAGTATTTGTGCTGCATGGCGGTGTAGTATTTGTGCTGCATGGCGGTGTAGTATTTGTGCTGCATGGCGGTGTAGTATTTGTGCTGCATGGCGGTGTAGTATTTGTGCTGCATGGCGGTGTAGTATTTGTGCTGCGTTACCTGTGCAGGTTGACGCTTATTGTCATGCGTCTTCTCCTGGAGGCAGAATTGAGCCATTTCTCCTTAAATAGGCCGGCTGCAAGGTCAAAATTGTTTATATTGTAAACATTTATGAAAAGAAAAATGTGCTTTTTGGTCTTAATGTCAGGTTAGGCATTAGGGTTAGCAGTGTAGTTAAGGTTAGGGTTCAAATCAAATTGTATTTGTCACATACGCTGATACAACAGGTTAGACCTTACAGTGAAATGCTTACTTACAAGCCCTTAACCAACAATGCAGTTTTAAGAAAAAAAGTATTTACTAAAATAAACTGAATAATAAAAAAATGAATTTAAGGAGGAACAATAAAATAACAGTAGTGAGGCTATATACAGGGGGTACCGGTACAGAGTCCATGTGGAGGCTATATACAGGGGGTACCGGTACAGAGTCCATGTGGAGGCTATATACAGGGGGTACCGGTACAGAGTCCATGTGGAGGCTATATACAGGGGGTACCGGTACAGAGTCCATGTGGAGGCTATATACAGGGGGTACCGGTACAGAGTCCATGTGGAGGCAAATACAGGGGGTACCGGTACAGAGTCCATGTGGAGGCTATATACAGGGGGTACCGGTACAGAGTCAATGTGCGGGGGCTCTGTTTATTCGAGGTAATTAAGGTAGTATGTACATGTAGGTAGAGAAAGTGACTATGCATGGATAATAAACAGAGTGTAGCAGCAGTGTAAAAATGGGGCAGTGATGTACTGGGCCATACGCACTACCCTCTGTAGTACCTTGCGGTCGGAGGCCGAGCAGTTTCCATACCAGGCGGTGATGCAACCGTTCAGAATGCTCTCGATGTTGCAGCTTTAGAACCTTTTGAGGATCTGAGGACCCATGCCAAATCTCTTCAGTCTCCTGAGGGGGTAAAGGTGTTGTTGTGCCCTCTTCACGACTGTCTTGGTGTGTTTGGACCATGATAGTTTGTTGATGTGGACACCAAGGAACTTGAAGCTCTCAACCTGCTCCACTACAGCCCCATTGATGAGAATGGTCCTCCTTTTCCTGTAGTCCACAATCTTCTACTTTGTCTTGATCATGTTGAGGGAGAGGATGTTATCTTGGCACCACACTGCCAGGTATCTGACCTCCTCCCTATAGGCTGTCTCATCATTGTCGGTGATCAGGCTGTGTTGTCGGCAAACTTGATAATGGTGTTGGAATCGTGCTTGGCCATGCAGTCATGGGTGAACAGGGAGCGCTGGAGGGGAATGAGCACGGACCCCTGAGGGGCTCCAGTTTTGAGGATTAGTGTGGCTGATGTTGTTACCTACCCTTACCACCTGGGGGCGTCCCGATAGGAAGTCCAGGATCCAGTTGCAGAGGGAGGTTTTTAGTCCAAGGGTCCTTGAACTTTTAGGGCACTGGTCCTAGACCTGTGCCTGGGGTTATGGTTAGGTTTAAAAAAACAGATTTGTATGACTTTGTGGCTGTGCCAGCTAGTGACCACTGCAGCGCTGCCTTCAGAACAAGCTCTCCTGCATTATCAGCCATCAGGCACTATTTACATCGCTTTGACAACTACAGTACTTTCAAACTCTATCCATAGTCCTTAAATATAATTATCTTTCCTTATGTCATTAAATGATAATAATTGTTCTTTCCTTATTGTTTCAGGAACATCATCCATGGCAGTGACTCCGTAGAGAGTGCTAACACAGAGATCAACCTGTGGTTCAAACCTGAGGAGCTGTGCAGTTACACTAGCTGCTCCAGCAGCTGGCTCTACTGAGGAGCTGAAGGCTACAAGTTGCCCCCAGGCACAGGTCTAGGATCAGTTTACCATCCATAAACCATAACCATCAGCATTAGAAGTGGGAATATAAATCTCTTCCTGGCCACTGAGGACCACACCACTTCCTGTTCATCTTCTGTACCCATCTGTAATTGGTCCATCGCTGATTCCATTCATTCCTCCGGACGTACAGTTGTCATAGTGAAAATGTTTTTTTATTGTCATTTGTTCAGCTTTCCAATAAAAAAAATCACAACCCCTTATTTTTCCTTGTTGTTGATTATAACACATCATTTTCTATAGATATTATTGTACTTTACATCATGAACATAAACTTTTCTTTGAACATAGACAGTTTAATAGTGCACCCATGTCTTGTGTGCTTCGGTGCTGTGACCAGATTGACATTTCAAACATTAACAGGCAGGCCTCGTCACTGCCAACATTAAGAGGGATTAGCCGGCTCCATAATCTCAGATTGGGATTAACTGTAGATCTGCTGCTTTGCGCAGTTGAGCTAACGGTCAACCTAATGGTAGAGGAGTGGTTGGGACCTGGGATGACACTAAAGTTGGAAGCATCACGCACGTGCACTCCCACAGAACAGAGAATATGCTAAGAATAGTGCTGGTGTCATTGGGAAGGTGTGACCTGAGATGCCTATCGTGAAAACACCTGAGCCCGGCAGGGTCTTATCTGACAGATATCTGTAGTCCGTCTCATTGCAGGGGTCTCCAGAGACTCACTGGGTGTCCACTACAGGCTACAGTGACCTCGGAGCTCCAATCCTCAGGTCTGGCTCTCATCTCCAGGACGTTGCCCACAAGTCCAAAACCCCATTTTGGCTTATCTTATCTGCCGGGGACTCATCAATGGCCTTCTCGGCGTTCTGTTGAACCGACTCAAACAAGTTGATGCATGTGTCCATTTCTGATGGATTTATAATGATTTGAGGCGAAGCTGTGGTTTAAAAGGTGTGTGCTTCATAATGGACAGTGGTGTAAAGTACTTAAGTAATTAAGATGTTTTTGGGGTATCTGTACTTTACTATTTATATTTTTAGACAACTTTTATTTCACTACATTCCTAAAGAAAATTTTACTTTTTACTACATTTTCCTTACACGGTACATTTTGAATGCTTAGCAGGACAGGAAATGAGAACATCTCTGGTCATCCCTACTGTTTCTGATCTGGCACACTCACTAAACACATGCCTTGTTTTTAAATTATGTCTGAGTGTTGGAGTGTGCCCCTGGCTCTCCATAAATAAACTGGTTTGCTTAATATAAGGAATTTTAAGTTATTCATACTTTTACTTTTGATACTTAAGTATATTTAAAACCCAAATACTTTTGACTTTTACTCAAGTAGTATTTTACTGGGTAACTTTCACTTAACCTTGAGTCATTTTCTATTAAGGTATCTTTGCTTTTACTTAAGAACTTTTTCCACCACTCATAATGGAACACCATATTACCTCATTCTACTTCATACGACTTTTTGATCACATCTTTCATTTCCTGTGGTGTTTAAACCAAAGGAGGCTGGTGGGAGGAGCTATAGGAGGACAGGCTCATCGTAATAATGGCTGAAATGGAATGCATGGAACAGAGTCAAACGTGGTTTTCATGTGTTTGATACCGTTCCGTTTATTCCATTACTATAGTTCCTCCCACCAGCCTCCTCTGGTTGAAACAGCATCGAGGTGAAGTAACCTATAGAACTACAAAGAGAGAAGAAGAAAAAATTCGGCATTGACAAATATGGTAATTTATAAGTATCATTTTAATCAGCGTAAAAAAATGTTTCTTACAAAAATGGTTAACAGACACCTTTTCACAGCCATGCGGAAACAGTTTGCAATACTTGGAAACAAAAGACACAAAAATAATACAACCAATATTACGTCCCCAAACATTTGGTTTATTTACAAATTCAAGGTATTGTCTATCAAACCTCGATCACAGCACAAAATGACCAGAAGAAAGAACCTCTTGTATCTAGAGAGATGTACAAACCACATTGCAACCAAATTTCTACCACAAGGGTCAGTGTTTATAATTTCAATACTATAATGTTTTTTTTTAACAAATCATTTAGTTATTTGTATCCAAAATAAAACACCAAAACATAACTTAAGCCCCTCCATAATTACAGTTAATGAGAATTATTTCCCCAATAAAATAACTACATCACTTTATCAAATATATATATATAGCACCATGATATATAAGGGTTGAATATAGTGGGGTTGTCACATACAAAAAGAGACCCGTGTTAGTATTCAAAGAACAAACAGACACCTCATTCTAGATTGACTCCCCGCCCCCTACTTCCACTACACATTTAAGATCCGAAAGGTTTGGATAGGTGTAAGCAATATGCCTCAAAATGCCACTAAGCCTATCAAAAGGGCAAAATGGAGCTTGTACCATCTTTCTCATACCTATCCAATCCTTTCGGCTCTATAGGATACATAGGATTAGTGGCTAGGGGTCGATTTTAGAGTGAGCGGTAGGTAGCACGACTAAAGACCATAACAGCAAACCAAGCTCATTGTTGGTCCACAGAAAGACCATACAATTTTGCATGCACTAACTCAATTGATCCGGTCCCAAATCAGCCCCTCCCTCCACACACTTCCTGAATCGCCCCTTGTACACCTGAACAAGTAGGTGTGAGCCTATAATGGCATCCTGTTATTTCAGGTCTCTTAGGAGGGATTCAGAGGTGTTGATTTTGGATTGGGCATCTCGGTGACATTCCTACATCCATTTCTAAGAATAAAGAGTCATTGTATCACTGAAAAAGAAACCCCTCTCTCCAAAATGTGATTGTGCATTAGGAATTATTTGGGTTATTTGGAAGGTAGCAGCAAAGTTAGTCTATTAACAGTTGTGTCTTTTTGTTTTTCTAAGATACGTAATTTGATCAGTTAATTGGTTAAGATTACCACAATCGTTTCACGCTTTCTTCATTCTCATCTAGTTCGTCATAGTCTGTGACAGATCTGATTACTTGAAGTTAACAAAAAAAAACAAATCCTGAACTCCAAACCTTGTTCACATAAGAGGATAGTGACACACTACATTTAATTACTCTGCTGGACATTGTATATAACCTTAATTAATATTAACAACTCAATCTAAAAACCCAGAGACAGGAAACGGTAGAAACTATTGATCGTACATCCGTTGGAAAAGGAACTACACATGGAAACAATAATTGAGGGTAAAAACCTAGCTACACAAAGCATGTCGTCAAACTGAACACTGATCAAGGGGTTCTCAATGCATTGTAAATCATTAGGACATGAAGGGTTTATGTAAAATACCTCACCAAATCAACAGAACAATCATAATACAAGAAACCATATAAAAAAACAGGGGAGAAATCAACATTCAGACATGGGCAAGAAGAGACATTCATTTGTAAAGCAAGTTATTCCATTAAGACTTTCCTTTGAATAACTTTATGCAAAATGTCATTCTGTTTAATTTTGACTGTAATGCACTTTGCTTGACCCTTGCAGCCAAGAAAACACCTTAGAGAAAAATGCAAACATTTCCTGAGAAGTTAATTGTCAACCTTACTGGTATAGAAAGAGAGATTGTAGGTCATTTCCCATCCACTGCAACAATAGCTGAGCTCAAACAACTTTTCTGTACTATTCTATTTATACATAGTGGGTTCAAATAACATCTATTATATTCTGTTTATAGACCATAGTTCACATAGTTGCCATAGTTAGGCAATAGAATGTAGGTCAATTGAAGCAAGTATAATATATTGCATGTACCTTAATATCACTTCAGGGTGTTGTAATTCAGCGATCTGACATAGCAAAATACAGAAAACATTATTGCATATTATTCCATTTCGAGGACTACCTCAAAATGTGCTGTTACAAATATCTGTGTTCGGTGTCTGGTCAGACATATGAGGATATCATTATTTTTTATTTGCATATGGTATATCAAGTTGCCCAAACCTGCATCTCAGATTAGTGACACGTTATGATGTCTCTATTTGACTGCCAAGCTCATCAGGAGGTAGTACAACAATATAACATATCACTGCGAGGGAAGAGAGGAAGTCTAGATACAATTGTCACCACTAACTACCAGCTACAATGCACAAGCACAAGCAGATTCAGGAAGTTGGGAGGATCTCCAACCAATCAGGAATCTAGCAAAAAATATATGCGGTCTAATTGGTGAATAAAGAAGCCAATGGGAAAGGTTTTCTCCTGCTATAGCCTACTCCAATCAGATCCCATTGGTTTTGTGAACGTACTCTTACAAAAGGCTATCAACAAAGCCATGTTTAATAAACGGAGACATTAACACCGACAACGTTGTTATCCAGTGACTCGGTTGAATACTTAACCAGTTCACATCCATTTGGCTCTGAAATAAAGAATTAGCCATAAACAAGAGGGGGGGATCCCTAATCAAGCGGTTTTGCATACCTCGATGTCGTTCTTGACATGTAGCCTACAATGTTTTATTTCTGATTGACATCATTTTAGGATTAAACTTTCCTCGATTGATAGAAATTCTCTCTCTTTTAAGGGACAGATTTATGAAGAGTTTGCACTTGTTTTCTTAGAAGAAAATAGGTTATGACAAGGAATAAGACATAATGGTTGAGTGTAATAACGAGTATCTAATGTGGTTTAGCTTTGTTTCTGGAGTTGTTTTCCTAGTTAAAAAAACAGACGCAAACACTAGAGAAGTCTGGTCTTTCTATTCTAAAGCTGCTGCCATGCTAGAGGTAAGGATGGTTCCAACAAGCCAAAGAGACTGGCTGTTTGCTCCTGTAGTGCAATCTGTGACTGTGTTTATCTAGTGTATCCCATTACACACACTAGCATACTACATAGTATGCATAGACAATACTAAGTAGTATGTCAGTTAACCTATTGGGGCACAACCCCCATCTAGTCCTATCACAAGGTTTCAAAACCCACTCAGGCCAAATAACTTTCCTTAATATCTATATAATCCTATATTGAATAGGTCTCGTCTATGAATATGTATCCTTACTATAATATCCACGCCACTCCCCCAAAGAGCTGTTGATAACAAATCAGCATTTAAGACAAAATAACAACCCTCCAATTTAAAAAGTACAAAAACTAACAAAAACAGAAACTTTAACAAAACTTCAAGTACTATTAGCAAATCAAAGCAAGTCCACCTGGCAAAATTGTTGGAAAAAAGATTCCTGTTTTATACAGCTTTTTCCCTCCCCCTCCTTTCCTCGCTTTCAAGACCGCGTGAAATAAAATCCCTCCTTCCTTAGCTCTCTTACCTGAAAGAAATAAACCAAAGACCTATATATCTGTCACAGTTAGTGCAGGTGTCTGTGTGTGTGTCCCCGAGTTGTGTCAGAGGTCCTGCCTGGCCAACGGCAGGGTGGTGGGAGAGACAGAGTACCCAGAGAACAGACTTCTGTAGTGGGCATCCAGAGCTCCAAGGCCCCCTGCCTAGATGCATTTATGGAGGAAGACAGAAAGCCACGGTCATATCCAATCATTCAGGGATGTGGGATTCTGATCAGGTTGTCCAGGTATCTTAGCCCTCTTCCCGGGCCAGTGGCTTTAGGAAGTGTCCAGTTACCCGTTGTTTATATGGTATGTCAGTCTCACTGAATGAGTGACTGTCCATCAGGGCTCCAGGGTTTGATGTTGTAGCTGCTCAGAAGTGTTCTTCTCCCCTGGATGGTTTTGGGGAGACCTAAGTAGCTCCCTGTCTTGATTTTGTGGGGTAAGGGTTTGGGTTTCAGGGCATGTAGTCACTTAGTGTTTTTGGTTACCAAGTCCCCCAGCAGTATTCTCCCCTGATTGCAGTGTTAGAGGGCCATCTTTTCTGGACAAGGTTTTTTAGAGCTCTCCCTGCCCTGTTGCTCTTGTCTTGGTTTAGGGATGTGTCTTGTCTTAAGTTGGGGGGTTGTAGGCAGTGTCTCTCTGGATGTTGGATTTCAGGGGTTTCTATTGTCCAGATCCCCCTACCCTCCCAGGCTTAGCCCCGGTCCCCTGTCCCCCCTGTCAACAGGGCTCCTGTTTGATGTAGTAGCTGCCAGAGCCGATGCTCTCCTGGTCTGAGACGCCATGGGAGAAGGTGAACTCATCCACCTCAGCCTGTTCCTCCTTAAGACATAACAGAGACTCTAGAGTGAGGGAGAGAGAGAGAGAGAGGGAGAGAGAGTTAGCAAAATAGAGGGTTACATAATTAAAAAATAATACTTTTTAAAAAATAGTCGAAACCCTGTTCAGCATACCAAGACAGAAGAAAATGGCGAAACAACCATTTAAATATATATATATATATATATATATATATATATATCTTAGGGGGTAAACAACCATTTTTAGTCACAAAACACTTTTCAGCACAGGAACAGCTATCCTTGTTAATACCTAGCCCTCCATCTGAGCCTGTAGTTCCTGTAATGAAACCAGACTTCTAAAGTATATTATATCACCACTTTTCCTCCTTCCTGCAGACGGCCTGCTCACCTAGTTTATTTATTTATTTTTCACCTTTATTTAACCAGGTAGGCCAGTTGAGAACCAGTTATCATTTGCAACTGCGACCTGGCCAAGATAAAGCAAAGCAGTGCAATACAAACAACAGTCAATAATACAGTAGAACAAAAGAAAACAAAAAGTATATATACAGTGAGTGCAAATGAGGTAAGATTAAGGGTTAAGGCAATAAATACGCCATGGTGGCGAAGTAATTACACACTGGAATGGTAGATGTGCAAAAGATGAATGTGCAAGTAGAGATACTAGGGTGCAAAGGAGCAAGATAAATACAGTATGGTGATGAGGTATGTAGATAGATGGGCTGTTTACAGATGAGCTATGTACAGGTGCAGTGATCTGTGAGCTGCTCTGACAGCTGGTGCACAAAGCTAGTGAGGGAGAAGAGGGAGTCTCCAGCTTCAGTGATTTTTGCAGTTCGTTCCAGTCATTGGCAGCAGAGAACTGGAAGGAAAGACGACCAAAGGAGGAATTGCATCACGAGGTGAGAGGAGAAATTGCCATTTCTCACATTAGTACTTTCACTTCAATAACATGACACAGAAACAAGTGAATAGAACTTGCTTTCATGCAGGTGTATCCAACACACAGCGATCGCCCTGCAGGGTCAGCACCTACAGTGGCTGAGGACTGACCCCTGTTAGCACCCTCTGTCTGTGTGGAGGTCTCAGTGGTTATTTATTGGCAGTGTTACCTGGTTTGTGGGTGTGATGGTGGTGGTGGTAGTGGTGGTGGGTGCGGGACCGGGGGGCCAGAGTGGGGCCCTGGTTGGAGTAAGGGGGCGGACTCTGCTCTTCGTCCTCCCCTGATAGGCTCCTCCTCCTGCCTGCCTGACTGAAGAGCCGACGACCAACCGGAACCTTCCGCTCTAGACACCAAGTTAGACTCAGGTAAGCTACTAAGGGTGCTTTCAGGTTGCTACCGCTCCCAACAGTGTAGATTTGAATGTTCGGTGGCATAGGGTTACTTTATATGTATTTTGAATAATAAAATAAATGCTAACTTATTAACTAATTAATTACAGATCCTATTGTGTGTGTGTGTGTGTGTATATAAAGGTAAATGGCCTAGATAATCACATGATGTAATAAATTATATAGCATGTACAGTTGAAGTCGAAAGTTTACATACACCTTAGCCAAATACATTTAAAATCAGTTTTTCACAATTCCTGACATTTAATCCTGTTAAAAATTCCCTGTCTTAGGTCAGTTAGGATCACCACTTTATTTTAAAAATGTGAAATGTCAGAATAATAGTAGAGAATTATTTATTTCAGCTTTTATTTCTTTCATCACATTCCCAGTGGGTCAGAAGTGTACATACACTCAATTAGTATTTGGTAGCATTGCCTTTAAACTGTTTAACCTGGATCAAACGTTTCGGATAGCCGTCCACAAGCTTCCCACAATAAGTTGGGTGAATTTTGGCCCATTTTTTCTGACAGAGCTGGTGTAACTGAGTCAGGTTTGTAGGCCTTCTTGCTTGCACATGCTTTTTCAGTTTTGCCCACAAATTTTCTATAGGATTGAGGTCAGGGCTTTGTGATGGCCACTCCAATACCTTGACTTGACCTTGATGTCCTTAAGCAACTTTGCCACAACTTTGGAGGTATGCTTGGGTCAATGTCCATTTGGAAGACCCATTTGCGACCAAGCTTTAACTTCCTGACTGATGTCTTGATGTTGCTTCAATATATCCACATCATTTTCCTCCCTCATGATGCCATCTATTTTGTTGAAGTGCACCAGTCCCTCCTGCAGCAAAGCACCCCCACAACATGGTGCTGCCACCCCCGTACTTCACGATTGGGATGGTGTTCTTCGGCTTGTAAGCCTCCCCCCTTTTCCTCCAAACGATGGTCATTATGGCCAAACAGTTCTATTTTTGTTTCTTCAGATCAGAGAACATTTCTCCAAAAAAGTACGAACTTCGTTTTTTTTCATGGCGGTGTTGGAGCAGTGGCTTCTTCCTTGCTGAGCGGCCTTTCAGGTTATGTCGATATAGGACTAGCTTTACTGTGGATATAAATACTTTTGTACCCATTTCCTCCAACATCTTCACATGGTCCTTTGTTGTTGTTCTGGGATTGACTTGCACTTTTCGAACCAAAGTATGTTAATCTATAGGAAACAGATTGTATCTCCTTCCTGAGCGGTATGACGGCTGCGTGATCCCATGGTGTTTATACTTGCGTACTAATTTTTATACAGATGAATGTGGCACCTTCAGGCGTTTGGAAATTGCTCCCAAGGATGAACCAGACTTGTACAATTTCTTTTCTGAGGTCTTGGCTGATTTCTTTTGATTTTCCCATGATGTCAAGCAAAGAGGCACTGAGTTTGAAGGTAGGCCTTGAAATAAATCCACAGGTACACCTCCAATTGACTCAAATGATGTCAAATAGCCTATCAGAAGCTTCTAAAGCCATGACATCATTTTCTGGAATGTTCCAAGCTGTTTAAAGGCACAGTCAACTTAGTGTTTGCAAACTTCTGAAACACTGGAATTGTGATACAGTGAATTATAAGTGAAATAATCTGTCTGTTAACAATTGTTGAGAAAATGACTTGTGTCATGTACACAGTAGATGTCCTAACCGACTTGCCAAAACTATAGTTTGTTAACAATAAATTTGTGGAGTGGTTGAAAAACACCTACCTAAGTGTATGTAAACTTCTGACTTCAACTGTACATGTTCAAGTTATTTTATTCTGTTTAAATACAGTATTTCAAATACACCAATCATGTTTCAAACGGTTCAGAAGACGGTTCTGATTTATTTATTTTATTTTATTTATCCGTTATTTTGCCAGGTAAGTTGACTGAAAACACGTTCTCATTTGCAGCAACAACCTGGGGAATAGTTACAGGGGAGAGGAGGGGGATGAATAAGCCAATTGTAAACTGGGGATTATTAGGTGACCGTGATGGTTTGAGGGCCAGATTGGGAATTTAGCCAGGACACCGGGGTTAACACCCCTACTCTTACGACAAGTGCAATGGGATCTTTAATGACCTCAGAGAGTCAGGACACTCGTTTAACATCCCATCTGAAAGACAGCACCCTACACAGGGCAGTGTCCCCAATCACTGCCCTGAGGTATTGGGATATTTTTTAGACCAGAGGAAAGAGTGCCTCCTACTGGCCCTCCAACACCACTTCCATCAGCACCTGGTCTCCCATCCAGGGACTGACCAGGACCAATCCTGCTTAGCTTCAGAAGCAAGTCAGCAGTGGTATGCAGGGTGGTATGCTGCTGTGAAATGTTCTAAAACATGTTCTGAATACACCCAAGGTAAGCCAGACTCAAGTAAATCAGCTAGCGTGGTGTGTGACCACATGTCTACACATAGCCCTGCTAAACCACTTCCTAAGACGTGGAACAAGCTGTGCTTGGAACATAGAGGTAGACAGATGGCTCTAGATGGATAGAACCAGTTTTAGCATGGACATTGCCATCGAGGCCTTCCGCCATTTTAAAGTGGCCAACTGGGTGGGGATTCCTATGGGTTGGGAGTGATCAGCCAAAGATCAGAGCATTGCCTCCTTCATATTGGTTTGAAAATGGCGTTAAGCTATATCACTGACATTTAGTGGCCACGAATGAATAACACACAAGAAGACTCCAACACAGCAGGGGACGATAAATCAACAATATTATCTTTATGCTTTTTCAAACACAACAGAATAACATTCACTACTTTAAAATGGAGAGAGCCCCAATGGCACTGCCTATGTTGTCACGGACACCATAATGGCACAGACAGAAAGATAAGTCCTATTTTTTATCAGTGTTACAACACCCTCGCCACCTTTTTGGCACTCGCCCAGAGTACCGCAGCTTCCTGTCATGGGACTCATGCCAACCAATCAGATCCCAAAGAACAGACAAGAAAGAAAAAACTAAACATTAACAGAAATTCTAAGCTAGATAGATTTCCCCCCACCAGAGTGTGGAACAGTGGAGGCTGGTGGGAGGCACTTTGGGAGGACAGAGTCATTGCAATGGCTGGAATGGAATCAGTGGAACAGTATCAAACACACGGAAACCATGTTTGACTCCATTCCACTGAATCCATTCCAGCCATTATTACAATGAGCCCATCCTTCTATAGATCCTCCCACCAGCCTCCACTGGTGTGGACCAGGGAAAGAGGGAAGCGAGTGATGATGAAAGAGAAGAGAACTCACTTTTCTTTTGTCCTTTGTATTGTTGGGCTTTCTTCTTGTGCTTAGGTACAGCTGCTGGGATTTCTCTGGCCACTGAAATGACAGAAAATGGAGGAGCAAATAAACAGTGGCCTATTGTTTTACACTAATGTTTCTGCCTGTTAGTTTGGGACTCCAATCGCATGTTATCAGGTAATTGGTCACGTATTAGCTGGAACTTAATCCAATCCATCAATGAGAGCCTAAGTGGTAGTTGTTTGGTTTATGTGTTACATGGTGTGTTACATGTTCCTGTGTTACATGTTGGTGTGTTACATGTTGGTGTGTTACGTGTTGGTGTGTTACATGTTAGTGTGTTACATGTTGGTGTGTTACATGTTGGTGTGTTAGTGTGTTACATGTTGGTGTGTTACATGTTGGTGTGTTACGTGTTGGTGTGTTAGATGTTAGTGTGTTACATGTTGGTGTGTTACATGTTGGTGTGTTAGTGTGTTACATGTTGGTGTGTTACATGTTGGTGTGTTACGTGTTGGTGTGTTACATGTTCCTGTGTTACATGGTGTGTTAGTGTGTTACATGTTGGTGTGTTACATGTTGGTGTGTTAGTGTGTTACATGTTCCTGTGTTACATGGTGTGTTAGTGTGTTACATGTTGGTGTGTTACATGTTGGTGTATTAGTGTGTTAAATGGTAGTGTGTTACATGGTAGTGTGTTACATGTTGGTGTGTTACATGTTGATGTGTTACATGTTGGTGTGTTACATGTTGGTCTGTTACATGTTGGTGTGTTCCTGTGTTACATGTTGGTGTGTTACATGTTGGTGTGTAAGTGTGTTACATGTTGGTGTGTTAGTGTGTTACATGCTGGTGTGTTAGTGTGTTACATGTTGGTGTGTTACATGGTAGTGTGTTACATGGTAGTGTGTTGCATGCTGGTGTGTTACATGCTGGTGTGTTAGTGTGTTACATGTTGGTGTGTTAGTGTGTTACATGCTGGTGTGTTAGTGTGTTACATGTTGGTGTGTTACATGGTAGTGTGTTACATGGTAGTGTGTTGCATGCTGGTGTGTTACATGCTGGTGTGTTACATGGTAGTGTGTTACATGGTAGTGTGTTACATGGTAATGTGTTACATGTTAGTGTGTTGGTGTGTTACATGTTGGTGTGTTACATGCTGGTGTGTTACATGGTAGTGTGTTACATGTTGGCATGTTAGTGTGTTGGCATGTTGGTGTGTTACATGTTAGTGTGTTACATGGTAGTGTGTTACATGGTAGTGGGTTACATGGTAGTGTGTTACATGTTGGTGTGTTAGTGTTTTACATGTTAGTGTGTTAGTGTGTTACATGCTGGTGTGTTACATGGTAGTGTGTTACATGTTGGTGTGTTAGTGTGTTACACGTTAGTGTGTTACATGTTAGTGTGTTACATGTTAGTGTGTTAGTGTGTTACATGTTGGTGTGTTACATGTTGGTGTGTTATTGTGTTACATGTTGGTGTGTTACATGTTGGTGTGTTAGTGTGTTACATGTTGGTGTGTTACATGTTGGTGTGTTAGTGTGTTACATGTTGGTGTGTTGCATGTTGGTGTGTTAGTGTGTTACATGTTGGTGTGTTAGTGTGCTACATGTTGGTGTGTTACATGTTGGTGTGTTAGTGTGGTACATGTTGGTGTGTTACATGTTAGTGTGTTACATGTTGGTGTGTAAGTGTGTTACATGGTAGTGTGTTACATGTTGGTGTGTTACATGTTGGTGTGTAAGTGTGTTACATGGTAGTGTGTTACATGTTGGTGTGTTACATGCTGGTGTGTTAGTGTGTTACATGTTGGTGTGTTACATGTTGGTGTGTTAGTGTGTTACATGTTAGTGTGTTACATGTTGGTGTGTTAGTGTGTTACATGTTAGTGTGTTACATGTTGGTGTGTTAGTGTGTTACATGTTGGTGTGTTAGTGTGTTACATGATGGTGTGTTAGTGTGTTACATGTTGGTGTGTTACATGTTGGTGTGTTAGTGTGGTACATGTTGGTGTGTTACATGTTGGTGTGTTACATGTTGGTGTGTAAGTGTGTTACATGGTAGTGTGTTACATGTTGGTGTGTTATTGTGTTACATGTTGGTGTGTTACATGTTGATGTGTTACATGTTGGTGTGTTAGTGTGTTACATGTTAGTGTGTTACATGTTGGTGTGTTAGTGTGTTACATGTTAGTGTGTTACATGTTGGTGTGTTAGTCTGTTACATGGTAGTGTGTTACATGTTGGTGTGCTACATGTTGGTGTGTTAGTGTGTTACATGTTGGTGTGTTAGTGTGTTACACGATGGTGTGTTGGTGTGTTACATGATGGTGTGTTGGTGTGTTACATGTTGGTGTGTTACGTGTTGGTGTGTTACGTGTTGGTGTGTTACATGTTAGTGTGTTACATGTTGGTGTGTTACACGTTGGTGTGTTACATGTTGGTGTGTTACATGTTGGTGTGTTAGTGTGTTACATGTTGGTGTGTTACATGTTGGTGTGTTAGTGTGTTACATGTTGGTGTGTTATTGTGTTACGTGTTGGTGTGTTGCATGTTGGTGTGTTACATGTTGGTGTGTTAGTGTGTTACATGTTGGTGTGTTACATGTTGGTGTGTTATTGTGTTACATGTTAGTGTGTTATTGTGTTACATGTTAGTGTGTTGCATGTTGGTGTGTTACATGTTGGTGTGTTACATGTTGGTGTGTTAGTGTGTTACATGTTGGTGTGTTACATGTTGGTGTGTTAGTGTGTTACATGTTGGTGTGTTACGTGTTGGTGTGTTACGTGTTGGTGTGTTAGTGTGTTACATGTTGGTGTGTTACATGTTAGTGTGTTACATGTTGGTGTGTTATTGTGTTACGTGTTGGTGTGTTAGTGTGTTACATGTTGGTGTGTTATTGTGTTACATGTTAGTGTGTTATTGTGTTACATGTTGGCGTGTTAGTGTGTTGCATGTTAGTGTGTTACATGTTGGTGTGTTACACGTTGGTGTGTTACATGTTGGTGTGTTACATGTTAGTGTGTTACATGTTGGTGTGTTATTGTGTTACGTGTTGGTGTGTTACATGTTGGTGTGTTAGTGTGTTACATGTTGGTGTGTTACATGTTGGTGTGTTATTGTGTTACATGTTGGTGTGTTAGTGTGTTAAATGTTGGTGTGTTACATGTTGGTGTGTTACGTGTTGGTGTGTTAGTGTGTTACATGTTGGTGTGTTACATGTTAGTGTGTTACATGTTGGAGTGTTATTGTGTTACGTGTTGGTGTGTTACATGTTGGTGTGTTAGTGTGTTACATGTTGGTGTGTTACATGTTGGTGTGTTATTGTGTTACATGTTAGTGTGTTAGTGTGTTACATGTTGGTGTGTTAGTGTGTTGCATGTTAGTGTGTTACATGTTGGTGTGTTACACGTTGGTGTGTTACATGTTGGTGTGTTACATGTTGGTGTGTTATATTTGGGTAGAACTGTGGTGTTTGATCTCACTCTGTGCGGCGGGGGGCTGTAGCTGGTAGCCGGTCAGCTGACACCAGCCCACGGGGTAGAGGTCAGACGACTGACAGTCCACCCATTGGTCGTACTCGTCCTCCCAGCCGTCAAAGTGGATGCGCAACAGGCGGTGGACGATCCGAGTCACAGTGGCAACACACACCAACCTGGGCTCCATCAGGTCCACGGCCTCCAGCTTCATACCCTGACGGAAGCCGTGGTTTGGAACATCCTGGGCAGGGGCAACAAGATGGCGGAGGCAAAGACGAGAGACATTTTTATGTTCGTGGTCAATACAGTGTTTTTTCCATAACAATTTTTGACAAATGTATTACATCAAACATGTATGTAAGCGAAAAATAGATAAATAATTTGCCTTGTTGGTAATGCCTGCTTGTAGTCGTTTTTATTTGAAGTATAATTTTCATGTGATCATAAAAAGACAGAACCACAGGACTGCGCTAACCAACAAAACACAGCCACGATGTCAGGAATCAGTCCTACCTTGTTAAAGAGCTTCACAGGAGCGGCTATTGAACTTGTTTCTCTGAGGTAGTCAAACCATTTAAATGGCAGTTTAGTGTACCCTGTGGGCAGAGTCAGTGGTAAGGCTGGGTTAACACATAACCCTTGACCAGAGAGGCCAAAGAGGAAGAGGAACAAGAGCTACCTTCAACAACTGGGACAAAGAGACTATCTCAATGAGACTATCCTTAATTAAATAAACAACGGTTGAAAAAAAAAAAATACCTGAGTGAGGGAATGTTGCAGTCTGTAAATGAAGGAAAATAAAGATGGGGTAAGAAGTGTACCTCTAGGGTGTGTGAGTTCGATGTTGTTGATTTCACAGAAGCCGGCAGGGAAGATGGAGGGAGAGGTGGAGTGGTAGCAGAACCAGTCTGAGCCGTCCGTCACCTCCGACCCGTCAACGCCGATCATGAGGTACCCGTCTGCCAACACCTGAAACAGACAGCAAACATCAATCTAAGATGTATACAACTCAAAACCTTAACAGGTGACCGGGGACTGAAAGTAAGTAGAGGGAAACCCCAATCCAGGGGAGCCAACAGCGGAGTAGTATGACCCTTGAATTCTACCATGGAAACGACCCAAACTGTTGCCATGCCTTTATTACAGTGGCTACACAGAAAGCGGAGAAGTGAGACAGTTACCTTTCTTACAGTGGCTACACTTATAGCTGAGAGGTTTAGAGGGTCGATGGCCTCTAGTTTCATCCTGTCCCTGAACCATTCACCATTCTGGTCCACGTCTTTCACCTGAGGAGATATCACAGATTCATTCATCATTCTGGATCCGTACATTGGAAAATAATCAATACAAACCACAGAGGCAAAAAGCCTTGGGGCATTGTAAACATGTGGTGTATTTACATTACCTTGGCAAACAGCTGGGCGGGGGCATCCATTTGACCATCGATTTTCTTTGACACATCTGGGAAACAAACATTGTCAGCGGAGTCCGAAAACAAACACATTGGACTAACTATCTACCTAGGCCTAACTCACTAACAAATTAACTACCAACTAACTTAACCAAAACCAACTAACTTAACCAAAACCAACTAACTTGACCCAAACCAACCAACTTAACCAAAACCAACTAACTTAACCCAAACCAACTAACTTAACCAAAACCAACTAACTTGACCAAAACCAACTAACTTAAACCAAACCAACCAACTTAACCAAAACCAACCAACTTAACCAAAACCAACTAACTTAACCAAAACCAACTAACTTAACCAAAACCAACTAACTTGACTGACCGGATCGTTTGAAGCGGTGTCCGATGCTCCGGGACCATCCGATGGCGTGTATGAGCGGGGAGTACATGTGACACCAGAAGTCGTCAGAGCCCTCCTCGTAGACGAGCCTCAGCCGTCCCCCAATCACCTGTTCCACCAGGGCCACCCGTGTCCGGCACAGGTGAGTCTTATCCACCACCTCCACACGCATCAGCTTCTTAAAGGGGAACTGCATGTTCTCGTGGACCTGGGTAGAGAGGGGGGAATGAAAGGAAGCGCTAAGAGTGGGTGCTTTTAGAGAACTAGGGAGAGTTTAAGCCATCGTCCTTACCAGTGTTTACATATTGCAGCTCAATATGATGAAATCTTACCTTGGTGACAAAGTCTGGTGGTAGCGTTTTGGCTCCAGTGAGACGCTTCACAAGGAAAGCTTTCCAGTTAGAGTACTTTAGCTGTATCGCTGAGAGAGAAACCAGAAACATAATCCATCATCAGTCTATCAATCTGTTTTCCATCTTCTGTTAAAAGGCCTGTTAAAAAGGCCTGATATGAAGGCCTGATATAAAGGCCTGTTAAAAGGCCTGTTAAAAAGGCCTGATATAAAGGCCTGATATAAAGGCCTGTTAAAAAGGCCTGTTAAAAAGGCCTGATATAAAGGCCTGATATAAAGGCCTGTTAAAAAAGGCATGTTAAAAAGATATGTCAAAAGGCCTGTTAAAAAGGCCTGATATGAAGGCCTGATATAAAGGCCTGATATAAAGGCCTGTTAAAAAAGGCATGTTAAAAAGATATGTCAAAAGGCCTGTTAAAAAGGCCTGATATGAAGGCCTGATATAAAGGCCTGATATAAAGGCCTGTTAAAAAAGGCATGTTAAAAAGATATGTCAAAAGGCCTGTTAAAAAGGCCTGATATGAAGGCCTGATATAAAGGCCTGATATAAAGGCCTGTTAAAAAAGGCATGTTAAAAAGATATGTCAAAAGGCCTGTTAAAAAGGCCTGATATAAAGGCCTGATATAAAGGCCTGTTAAAAGGCCTGTTAAAAAGGCCTGATATAAAGGCCTGATATAAAGGCCTGTTAAAAAGGCATGTTAAAAAGGCCTGTTAAAAAGGCCTGTTAAAAGCATGTTAAAAAGATATGTTAAAAAAGAAAGCGTATTACTATGACCATGATTATGGAATGATGTTTACATTTGGGAGGTACGAGCGGTTTCCCGCTGGATGCACACCACCCGACGTGGTGAATCTCTGGAACACAGAGGTTACACCAGAAGTCTCTGCTGGTGTCGTTGTCAAAACCCTCGTACCGCAGCAGAGCCTTGAACCCTGGGAAAGAGAACAGAAACAGTAAGAGCCTTTCATGGGACATCTTTACAACCCCATTACTGTGCCTTCTTCAAAGAAATATTAACAACAGTCTGCTCATTATGGCAACAAAAAAACCAACAACAATACTTTCAAAATGTTAAGAACTGTTTTGTTACACGGATAAAAATCCTTCAAGTGGTTAGATGTGTTCTTACCTGACAGTTTGACGATCCCTGCAATCCAGTAGACTTTAGTAGAGAGGTTAGTATCGGAGTTGAGCACCTCGACCATCACTCCTTCAGCTAGGTCTCCCCAGCACGTACCCATAGGGACCTGAGACACCGAGAAATAACGAAATGTTACATAAGTTCATAATATATCCCACAAGGTACACTTGTGTTGATCAAAACCAGGTAGATTTACAGACATAGAACCTTAGCATCTGCAATACTTCAATACAGGACCATTTGAACGCCTAGCTGTTGTTAGCTGTTGTTTAAACGTACGTGCTTGAAGCAGCTGACTGGTGCTCCAACCAAGTTATTGCTACAGATGTACCGTCCCCAGTCAAAGCCTTCAACAGGAACCACTGTAGGGGAGAAGGAACAAGGTCAACATTAACTTCACTATACTGGGTCAGGACAGAGAATGTGTGTTCTTGTGACTAAAACCATCTTCCATTCAAGGCCATTCTTCTGCATAACAACAATATGAGAGATTGTGTGTTCTGACTATAATATAATATATGCCATTTAGCAGAAGCTTTTAACCAAAGCGACTTAGTCATGCATGCATACATTTTACATATAGACGGTCCCAGTATCCTGGCTTTGAAGCGCCATGCTCTACCAACTGAACTACAGGTGGACTCGCCTGCTTTTGACTTAGCCTGGTTCTGTTGTTGTTGACTTGCTTGGTACTGGGCGTAAGCTGCCAACTTCGCCATGAGAGGCTGTTTCTGTAACACCTTGGCCTTTTTCGTAGGTGGTTTACCCTTTAGTAAAAAGCACAAAACATTAACAGTGAGATTAGATTGAAGAAACAAAATATGCCCACACTTTCTACTGGTTATGTTCTCTTGCATTTCCAAAGGAAATAGAAGATGTTGTTCTAATTCTACTATCTGGCTACAACAAATAACATACAGAACATAGTATGGGATTATAAGGTTACCTGGAGTCGAGCCAAGATGCTGGCTTTTTTAGAGTTGGAGGAGTAACTTCTAGAGCAGGAGACGCTGCAGAAGCGTTTAGTCTTGGAGTAGAAGGCGTCTCGCACTCCGACCATCCCACACATCTCACACGTGGCTGGAAAACAAGGCAACACAAAAACATTTCCTGGAAACTCAGAATAAAGCAGAAAATTCTAATTAATTCAAAGCAATGTAGTCTTCTTTCATCAGTTATTTTTCTCAACTATATTGTATGAAATGACAGGATAACTATGACAGTAGCAGGCCGGGATCTAAGTCATTTACAGGCAGCCACTTAATTCACTCGCTCAACCGGTTTTGTGCAATCACCCCAGAGACACTGACTGACCCATAGGATTCTTAACTGATTTATATCTATGGATTCTATATCAATATTTCCCTGTACTGACCCATGCCGGTCTTGCCGTCGGGATAGGTGTAGACCTGTCCATTGTTTTTGATGATGGGCAGGCTGGCGGGGATGGAGGGCACCTCGTCCTCACTGTCATCTGAGCTGGAGCTACTGGTGCTCTCCTCACTGCAGCTGTCGTACCGGTCAAACATCCCAAACGAGTCCTGGCGCTTACGCTCCGAACGCGGGGTGCGTTCAGCCTGGAAGGAGCAGAGAGAGTGAACGCATGACGCCCTACTGACACCGATTGTACAGTGAGGGGGATATAATATAATTTATTGACACTTGTTTTTCTTTCAACAAGTGAATAATCACAAATAACATGTTTTATTATGGCATATTAGTCCTAAAAGAAGATTGTTTACCGTACACCGTTTCCAAGTATACCAATGTGATACAACAGCCACGCTGATATGTAGCAGATATAACTACCATGGCTACGCATATGTACATGGCTACAGATGAGATGAGAAACATCCATACCAATACAGTTACTAGCATCGGATAACAAAATGTAACTGAGCAATAACTGAGTCTTACGTATATATATATATATATATAGAATACAATACCAGTTTCCTTGCTATATAATCACAAAGCCGCCTAAGAGTGTTCATTTATTTACCACCTCTGCATATAATAGTAGCTGGTAGCTAACGCTAGCTTGCTAACTTAGCTGTCTGGAGAAACACCTAAACGATCCTTTCTCCCTCATCTTAATCACACTAACGTTACTGGCTAACTATTTATGTTATCGTTAACACGTAGCTAGCTAATATTGTTAAAACGGATTTTGCGGAATGAATGTGAGAGACATGGGCTGGGCCTTAGCTAGCAAACCTGTTATTCCAGTTCTAGCGTTAGTTACTTGGCTAGCTGACCTAGCGTCAGTTACAAGACACCGCTTGCAATAAATTATTTAAATTATTAGCCATTTAGCATGTAAAAACCGAATAAAGTATTCACATATTCATTTTCCAATAAAATAAGAGCTGTTTGATATTGCTATTTTGTAGTTTAGGGGATTCAATCAGCTGTTACTACAATCCGATAACGAAAGGGAGGCGCTAGCTAAGGCTAAAGTTAGCAAGCTTGCTACACAACAAATCGGATACGGACGGACCACATCGGGAAAATTAACTCACCAAATCCCTTGTGTTCTCCATCAGCCCTTCATATAGTTACAGTATTTTATTGGCTCAATTAGAATAGTAAACCCCCCAAAGTAGGGGGTTTAATAGCTTGAAAAAGCTAAACTCAGAGCCCCGAAAGGAACTCAAGCAGGATAGTATCAACAAAAATACAATGTATCAAATGAGCATGCGCGTTCAGAACCCACTTTGCTGTGATTGGTCAGTGCTGAACGACAACACACAGAAACAAAACAATTTTTTTAAATAGTCCACCCTACTTTCATTAAATGTAATTTACTAATATCACAATTTTCGATTGTAATAGTAAGAGCAAGTGACCTGCCAAAAGGTTCATAGTCAATACTGTAAAAGGCATTTGTAGAGTGGAACAGACGAGGCACAGCTATACTTTGAAATCAGAAAAATATGTTAAATGTCAGAATGCTTAAGTGTAATATCTTTATTTTCACAACATAAAACTAACACAATAGTACAGAGGCTTACATTTTGATTTACAGATTGATTTTGTTCTAACAGCCACAATCACCTAATATAGGGCTCGAATGACTCCTATCACAGTGCTTTATCTTAAACAATACTGGCATTCGACTTCTTTTTCCTCCATCTCCTCTCAGCAACTTAAACAATAAACACAGCAGCACAAAGCATAACTGCATGAAAGGCATAAAGGAATAACCCAAATCAACCCGTATCGGGGAAAGACCACAGTTCAATGAAATTGGCTGGGAGAACTGCTGCACAGTCTGCAGATGCTAATCATTCCTGCAGATCAGTAGTGATCAGATTGGTTCAGGCCACATGGTAACTGGCTAAACTTGCCCGCTGAGGTTTTGAAAAAAATTATCATCCAATTGTTTCAGATAAAACAGAAAATGCCAAGGAGTATGGGGCTAATGGTTCATTTGGGATTCAGCATGAGTCAAGTAAGGCTTCATGAAGAGGACGAGGGGGTTGGTGGCGTGGGGGGGGTGAGGGAAGGTGTCCACTTCATAACATGGAGTTGATGCAGAGAGTGGATGGTCAGTGCTGAAAGAAAGGTGAGGAAAAAATTAACAGGCCAATTTTAGTACAACACATCCCACTACACACGTCCAATAAAAATACATGTTAACAAAAAGTCAACCCTTTGAATTTGTATCCATTCATCATTAAATTAGATAAATTACATCAGTGCATATTTAACAAAAACATTACAAAAACCAGGGAAGGGTATACGGAACTTGACATGTCTGTCTTTGGTCTCAGACGAACTCGTCCTCTAGAACATCATCAACGCTTCCTGAGATTGAGGCCACTTCTGAAACAAGAATATAAAAACACATTAGGTAAAGTAATAAATAAGCATCGTCATTCTGGTTTCACATTTAATTCACCACCACATCTCAGTGAATTGTCCAGACAGTGTTCCACGCGACCCCTGATGAACGACAGGAAGTGCCTTGGTGATTCAGAGGAGTGACGCAGGCCCAAAGACACACAATAGCCATGTGACAAATCAACCCTAGTTGTGAAAAGTGGAGTCCCTCTGAAATTCAGCTTTACCTCTGTTTGGGATAGACTCCTTCATAGGTCATAATTCCTGAGGGCTCGCTCTCCTGTCATTTGCTTCAGTGCAGTTGGGCTCCTTGTTGAATTGCTCGGCGGTTCGCAGACCACTCCTCTGATGCGGTGGCCACTCTGCAATACCCAATCTTCCACTCTCCGTCCCAACCTCTGGTGAATGGAATCCCGCTGAAGGTTCGTTCCTGTGTTCAGATCCTGCCTCCTTCCCAAGTGGACTCTTCACTTCCTCCATCTCGTGTTTGTCCAGTCGGTTTCTCTGTTCCTCAGTCTTCTCATCCATTCCAGCTTGGCTTTCCAGGGCATTCATGTCCATTGCCTCCTCAGAGAGGTGGAACGATAATCTTGTTGCTTTCCTCTTCCTCTGTGGGTTGCCACCATCAACATTAGGGCAGGACACAGCCTGACCCGTCTCCCAAGCAGGCGCCACTGACCCCATATAGATAATATCACTCCCACTGCTACTGAAACTACTAGTGCTACTGCCAACTACAACCACACTAGGACTTTCAGTGCTATCTTCACCACCCCCATGCCTGCCCTCTTCCAGCCACGAGTGCCTCTGTGTGGGGAAGGTAGGAGTGGAACCGATGTCGATGGCCCCCTCACTGTTCTGCTCCTCGTCCACTTCCTCCTCCAGACTGTCACCTCTAGTCGACCACCAAGTTGAGTTTCCCCCAGTTGTCTCCACTTCTCCGGAAGACGAAGTTACGCCACATTCCTCATCCCCGTCATAACTGGAGCCCTCCAGGAAGACGTTGTCACTCAGCATGACCGAACCCAACACAGAGGTCACGACCTCCAGAGGCGACGAGGAAGTAGACGAAGAGGTACAGGAGGACATAGGAAGTGTGTGTGTGAGTTGCAGCTGGGGCACTGAGAAGCTGTAGAGGTTGGTGGTTCGGTTGAGTGTGTGACAGCGCTCGTCCGGGACCTGGTGGTCTGGGGAGAGGGGGTGTTCAGAGGGGCTGGGGGACTCCAGGATGTGGGAAACCAGGTCCACCAGGGCTTGCTGGGCCGGGGTGGAGTGGGTCAGCCCAAAGCCAAACCCAGAGGGGCTGTCATCAACATCAGCCCGCTGCAGCTCCAGAGGGCTCAGAGAGCCTGAGAATGACAGTGTGGCCAGCTTTAACACCCACTCGTCATTCTGATGACCTGTAACTTAAGACATGTGCCGCCAAATCACACTGCGAAAAGAGAAAACACCTGGGGACAACGATTTGATTTTCTAGGGCCGTGTTTAGGGCTGTGGTTGTCACGAAATTGCATCAGCCGGTGATTGTCAAGCAAATAACTACCGGCCTCAAGGTAATTAACAAACATTTAGCATCTCCTGGCTTCCACAACCTACAACCCTCTTTAAAAACTAATAAATCCATGTAATATAGCCTATACATCCATTATTGATTTTAGACAGGTCTAAAGAAGCATGACATGAAGAAAATGTAGTCTATTTCAGAAGAACAGAATACTCTGAGTTGTCCTTATGTGGCTATGTCAAATGGCTGTGGGCTACACTAGTTCATTTAGCAGACAAGATTTGCTTAGAATTCCGTGGCATTATTTTATAGTATGAAGAATACAATTAAACAAAGCTGAATAAAATATAAATATTGGCTGCAAATGATTTGAGGGTTTGCACATGTTGCTATTCTGTGTTGAGCTGTTAACAAAGAAACAGGTACTCCTATATGCTTAATTTAGAGTTATTAATGCAACTTCATACAAACATTGGGCTGTTTTAATACATTGTAAGGCTGCATGAGACTAATGATTTGAAAAAAGTCAATTGATAAGGCATGAACTCTGCTTTGTTTTTTTTGCGCAGGCTGCACACACTCCAATAGTCTCTCATTCACAATTTGATAAGCACTTGCAAATGCCTCGAATTTCCTGGCGGAATCCCCCTCTGTGGCTCTCCGTCATGTGAAAATGACTTGTGTCATGCACAAAAGTAGATGTCCTAACCGACTTGTCAAAAGTACAGTTAACAGGAAATTTGTGGAGTGGTTGAAAAACGAGTTAGTGACTCCAACCTTAGAGTACGTAAACTTCGACTTCAACTATATCTACGCACTTAAAAAGCAAATGGAGGACACTTTCCCCGTGGATCATTTTCATGCCTGCCATGTAGGCTATATGCTCCAGTTGTAAAGAGAAGCAATGTGCTTAACATTAGGAAATTTGAGAAATAAATAGTAAGTCTAGTCTGTAGAAAGCTGATGGGATCCTCCTCTTTCTATTAGCGGCCATCACCGTTTCTCCCTCAATTGCATAGCCTATAGAACTGTTGAGCAACAAGTGTTTGATTAGATTTGCAAATACATTTGCATTGATGTCAGTGATTAGAGGGACAATGGAGCGCTGAGTACCATGCACTTAGTAGCCTACCAAACTTGCTAATGACCAGCAGCAGCATCAGAGCTTAGAGAAGCCTAATTACATGTGGAATGTGACTGCCTTCATGACTCGCGACCGCCAAATACAGTCACCGCAACAGCCCGTGTCATGTTCAACAAAGCGAATGAATGCATTGAAAAGGAACATGAGTTATTTCCCTCGCTCAGGTAGAACATAATCCATTTCAATGTTTTGTTGATTGACCTACTGAATGGAACCCTCAGTGTATACCCACCTGATAAGCTGATGCAGGACAGGCTTAGCTCTGACGTGGCTCCAGTCACATCATCCTAAAAGGAACACAGTGAAGTCATATAGTTCTGTACTTTAAATCTTCATCTCTAATTGATGGTCCCTCTCCTCTGCCTGGTGTTCTTACCAGCATCCTCTGTAGTGTTCCAGGGTCATCCCTGTCGCCACCCCCGTTCCCATTATCCTGGCTAGGTACAGCATGGCCCAGACTCACCATCTCCTCTCCTAGATCTACAGCCTGACAGAGAGACCACCAGACCAGGAAGTTCAAATGTTGACAATCGTAGGGGGAAGAAAAAAGTATGACAGGGCTATAAGAGCCTGAGGGGGAGAGAAAGTGTGAGTGAATGAGTGATAGTTGACAGCCATTTTCCATCCTAGTCCAGTACAGACCTTGCCCTCTGTGTTGTCGTAGAGCTGTACACTTGGCCAAGAGGAGACCTCAGAGTGTGTGTAGCTGCACAGTTTGGCCAGCAGGGGTCTCCACTCTGCAACATACGTCAAGCGCTCAAAGTCATCCAGGGCTTGGTCGCTCCACACCTCACCTGCAGGGTTGACTCCAGCTAGGCTGCACTCGATGGCCTGGAATGGTAGGCTGAGAAAGTCACTTCTAAAAGGGGCATGAGAGAAGACAAAACAGAACATTAGCCAAAGAGCCACTAGAGAAAGCTTTCATCTATGATTTATTAATACAATGAGGAATGCTGGACTATCGTCCAGCTCTTTCTGACCCCTCACCTCATACTTCGGAGACTATCCCTGGGTAGTTCTCCATTGTCTCCGAAGTCGACATAGTAGAGGTCCACCAGGCCAGAGCCCATCACCCCCAGGACCCTCGCCCTGTTCCAGGTGCCGTAGTCCCGGTACGGAGCTGCCACGATGTCCCCCACCACGATGGTCTCCACTCGCTGCTCCTGGAAGAGTAACACAACAGATGATCCTATAGAAAGTGTAAAAAAAACATCTCTGCAATGTAGAATGCTGTTTAGAGCAGACTATTTCAATGTTTTTTTGTAGGTGGAATCTAGACAGTTGTGTTCATTGAGGCAGGCAACGGGAAACACATGTGCATGTCTTAATGGACAAGACAAAAAAAGTCCCTTCCTGTTTCAGTCCGTTTTCACCTGTTGTTTGGTGTCTAAAGAACACAAGCAATGACTGACCTGCAGGGTGCCGTTGCTGTAGAAGCGGCTCATCTCGGCAGTAAGTTTGTCCAGCTGGAGGGAGCGGACCCCCAGGATCTGGATCCAGAAGTGGTGGGGGTTCTCTGACGCCGATACATACACCTCCAGGTGCTCATCTGGCTGGAAGCTCAGGTCTGGGCTGGGAACTGGATGAGATCAAATATGAACATGCACACCATTACATAGCCTGTGCTGCAGAGAATAGGAAATCTCATTCCGTAGTCAATGATTAAGGAAATTAGCACAGTCAATGGGAGAGGACCTGTACCCATCTCAGTATTGTACAGCCATTTTCAAAACGGCTACAACTATCCCAAAAATCAGAACATCAAAACTTACTTTCAAATTTAGAAACATCTGATAGGGAGTCAGGCGACAGAAGATCGTCCTCCTCTCGTGCCTCTGTAGCCAGCTGTACGGTCTCTCCTCTAGCCTGGGCAAGAGCTCCCACTGCGGTCTGGACACCGTTAGGATGGACCAGCCCCCCTTCCTCCATCCAGAGAGATTGTGGAGCCTCCTCCAGCTTCAGTTCCTGTGTGGGTTTGATCTCAGTGACCTCTGAACTTTGTAGCGACAGAGTAGAGTCCATACAGCCAGGTGCTCTAATACATCCCTATATAGGTTAACCATTAAATGTATGTGTTAGAGCATCAGGGCGTATGGGTCACTACATGACTACTATAGCAGGACTTCTGCACTCCAGAAAAGTGACGCGTTGGACCTTTGTTTACCTCAGACCTTTGATCCTGGGGCTCGAAGGGTCTTCGTTTCTGGCGCAGGGACGAGGACTGGGTAATCCTCCTCCTTACAGCCTCATCCTCAAATACCTTCTCTAGGATGAGCTCCTATAAGAATAATTAACATGACATTGTTTAAGTGTTAGGTACATAGCTGGTTATAACACTGCAGAACGTAAACATTCTTGCCCTTACCTTGGCCCGTCTGACCTCCAGTCTCGTCCCTGTGACAGACACCATGCCCTTCTCTAGGCCCCGCCCCCTCTCCCTGGGACATAGGACTCTTGCTCCTGTTGTCCTGGTGATGAGCTTCAGAGACTCCCCTCCACGACCTGAAGCACACAGTAATAGAAATCGTATGAATGATTGAATTATATCTATGAAACGGTGAGAACTGGAACAAGTCTATTAATAACCTGTTGGGGCTAGGGGGGGCACAAGGAGTTCCCTGAAGGGAACACACCCTCCCATTCAGCTGATAAAAATATTCTTTAGAAATATTTAACTTTCATTCATTTGCTGTATTGGACTTGTTAATGTAAGATAAACATCTTGTTAATCCACCCATCGTATCTGATTTTTTAAATGTTTTACAGCGAAAACCCAACATATATTTATTTATGTTAGATGCCCTCCAAATTCAAAAACACTGAGCGATATTTCAGTCACAAAAGCATAAATATAGATAAAATGAATCACTAACCTTTGATTATCTCCATCAGATGACACTCATAGGACATCATGTTATACATGTATTGTGTGTTTTGTTCGATACGCGTTACGCGCAGAAATGTTTTGATTCCAAAACATCCGGTGATTTTGCAGAAATACTGATAAAAGATGCAAGTGTTATTCACAGAATTAAAGATAAATGTATCCTCTATGCAACCGCTGTGTCAGATTTTTTTTTTTTACTTTCCAGACAAAGAATAATCTGAGAACGGCGCTCAGAACCTAAAGAAATAGGCGCCATTTTGGCATCAACAGAAGCTGCAAAAAAAAAACTATAAATATTCACTTACCTTTGAATATCTTCATCAGAAGGCAGTTCCAGGAATCCCAGTTCAACAACAAATTACTGATTTGTTCCATAAAGCCCATAATTTAGCCACTTGTTGTTAGCTTGTTCAGCCCAGCATTCAATCCTCAAAAAGCACAAGCAATTCCTCCAGACAAACTCAAAAAGTTCCGTTACAGGTCGTAGAAACAAGTCAAATGATGTATGCAATCCATATTTAGGATGTTTTAAACATTAAATCACTGAAGAAACGCAAGTACACTCTCGTGACCGCGCACAACGAGACTGAGGCTTTCTACCAGACCACCCACCAAAAGAGCTATTATGAGCCCCTCCTTCATAGTAGAATCATACAACCAGAATCTAAAGACGGTGACATCTTGTGGAAGCCCTAGGAAAGTGCATGCTCATCCATATCTAACATGGACATCCTATGGCACTGTTTTCTATTGAGTTCTCACTTCCTGTTTGGATTTCTTCAGGTTTTTGTCTGCCATGAGTTCTGTTATACTCACAGACATAATTCAAACAGTTTTAGAAAATTCAGAGTGTTTCCTATACAGTAATAATACTATGCATATATTCCCAAATGGGAAAGAGTAGGAGGACGTTTACTCTGGGCACGTCTTTCATCCAAAAGTGAAAATACTGCACCCTAGCCTCTTAACCTAGACACTGCAGTTTTTTACAGACATGTAGAACACCCTCTTTACCTATGATGCGTCCGAAGGCAGTCTGGGGTACCTCCATGACATCAGTGGTGGTCTCACAGTCTGCGGCCAGGTTCTCCAGGGAACACCTGGCGAGCAGCACCTGCTGAGGTGAGCCCTGCAGCAGGAAACACACGGAATTCTGGGAACTTTGCTCCCCCTCGCCTGCCTGCGAAGACTCAGAGAGCACCCTCACGTGGGCACCGGACTTCTGCATCACCTGGATGGAGGGAGAAAGAGGGACAGGTGAGAAGAGACCCTCCACACCGTCACACAGAGCCTGACAACATGATGAAATAGTAAGACAACCGGGCCAGGCAGGCTGGTAGGTCACTGACCAGGTCCAGGAAGGAGGCTTGGTACTTGGTAATAGTCCTGTAAACCTCCAGAGGTACTGACATCCTGGACTCCTCGGTGTTAGCCAGCGGAGCTATAAAATAAAACGAAGACACCACTCCATAACCCATAGTGTAAAAGATGGTTATCGAGTACCAATGAGATGCGAGACTCACGGCTGGGGCTTTTGATTTGCCGGTAGACAATGTATCCCACCGTCGCTCCTACAGACAGCCCCGCTGCCAGAGCCACAACTTTACCAGAGCTCAGGGTGCTCTTAGGGCCCTCCCGCACTGCCTCCATCACACGCCGCGTGCCCAGGGAGAGACTCCACCTACACAAAGCATGTTACGTCAGACACCAGTTAGACAAGTAGAACACGTCATAATTCAGATTACCTAGACAGACATCGGATTCCACCTGAAAAGCACGTGTTTAATGGCCTCCTGACAGTGGCACCCATTCCCACACGACACACTTGCTGTTGGAAACTGCACATCCTGAAAGCTCCATAGAAGCCATGCAGTGAAAATGTGAGCGTACAAACCAGTTGGCTAAATGATACTTACCATTGAAATTGGCTAAATAAAAATAGTTATTCCAAAGCAAGAGGGAATAAAACCATTTCCCTCAACATCTATACCGTGGAGATAGGAACAGGAACATGAAGCAATCGCCCCACTAATCTGATGTCTGATGTAGGCTACTGCATTCCTTCAGATCAAACCCACAACACAATAGTAACCTATGTGATTAGCCACTGAGCACGAACACACACAAAGCACTGTTCAGCCATAGGGCAGAGAGCATACTGCCTTTTGCCTCAGCCCAGAGTGGCGGCTGCAGACAGAACCTAGACGTGCTGTTAGCTGTGCAACAAACACCACAGTTGGGCCCAGCTCAATTCCTGCCATTAGAAGTAGACCACATGAGACCCGAAACACTATACAGATAAATACGTGCATCTTTCTAAACTTCGTAACTGGTCCAAGTACATTTATGTTAATGCGTTTGCTGCTTATGCTGGAATAGGATAGGACTGGAGAGGAGACTATAGAGTAGAACTGAAAGGATTTGGATTCAACTCGGTTTTGGGGCATACGTAACCCAACAGTGTGGTGTATACGGCCCACTCAGGCCTGAGGCAGCGGTCACACCATGCAGACTGAGGCGTGTGTGTCGTCTCACTGTGACAGGATGGCCCGCGGGCTGTAGTTGAGAAACACCTGGGACTGAGAGATCCCCAGGTTCCCCACGTCCATCTTGGCAACCCAAACAATGTCACTCCTCTAGAATTTGGGCTCTTTTGAGTTCACCAACCAGGAGAATTGACAGACAGGTAAGAGAGGTTATCAGCAAGTGGCTCATTTTACAGCAAAAATGAAGTATTTGGCACCATCTAGAGACTGTAGATACCTGCTTGCAACTGTGGAAAGGCCTAAGTTTGATCATACACTCATGCTGAGCTGGACTATTGTTTGGAATTTGGCTGAACGTCAGTGACCCTGCTGCATGCAGGAAGCTAGCTTGCCTAATAAAAATCAGACTGGTGGTAATTGGTATATAGTCAAACAAAGCACTTACAAGCCAGAATGTTGAATACAATTACATTTGTACTTACTCTACTGGCTCTCTGCGGGGTTGGTCCTTCAGCTGGTCGAAATCTGAGACAATAGCCACAGGAAAGCATTATCTACCCAGCATTTTAGAGCACCAGTACAGATGTTGAAATGTCTTTCACCTGACATGGGCAATACCATGCAAAACACCTGCAATACATAGTTCAGTATGCATGCTGCATGCCTCACCTGCATGTACATCCAAACTGTGCACGTGCTTTAAGAGGTTTGCTTCATGACCTGATTACCACACAGAGACCCGCATATTGAAGTGGGTCCAACCTCACGGACATTCGGCAGACTGAATACAATTTATATTTGAACAGACTTAAAACTAAACGTACCTTGTCTAAGTAAAAATGTGCGTGACTATGCTGTACAGGCAATTGAAAGCATCGCCACAATCGGGACTAGGTACCGCTGCAGCAATTAATCGGTAGTACTCAAAATGTACTGCGTCGTGTAAAACATTTAGCTCCGGAGACCACAAACTGAGATGCTAGCGTAGAGAACCTGGTTTTCAACGAGGACGTTCAAAATAAGCAAACATTATTTACATTTCCTTTGAGACATATGCTCAAGTTACATGCGGATGCAAATAATTATTTTCTTTCAGGCGTTAGTCATTCATTGCAATGGAGAAGCCCGTAACGTTACGTTTGGAGTGCCGCACTAGGCTGCGATGCGTTCTGTGTACCACATGCGTTCAATATTTTCAACTCGTGCGTTGCTTTATGGTGCGGTGGTAAACGGAAGTACAGACTCCAACTAGATAAAAACTATCTAGTTGAAAAGCGAAACACATGTACGGTAAATGCGGACTACACACCCGGCAAACCGCATATGCATCTGATGGACATCGGGCAGTGACCGTTTAGAAAGCAGTGTACCGACACTAGCTAACTCACTCAGAATGAGGTCTCAAGTCATTTGGTGCAAACGGAGTCGCAGTGACATTGTCTAGCAGCATTCGATATGTCAAACATGATCATCAATGTCAAATACATTAAAAGCAATCAAAACTAGTGTTAGTTATCGTTGACACTTACAAAAACACCTTCTCTCGTCCTTTGACCGCTCTTCAAAAAATCTTCCCCGTTCCAACTCGACGCATGGACGGACGTAAGTAATGTTATATCAAGGCAAACTCAATGCTATTTGACTGGTTGGTTAAGAATCCGAATACTGGTGATTTCAGCCAATCACAGCCGAGGTGCTCGGTTGGTCATGCTTTGGGGGAAGAGCTGTGGCCTAAAATAACCAATCACCAATCAAATGTTCAAATTGTCCTCAAGAAGGTGAATTGATGTTGCAGAAAAAACAATGAAATAAATATATTGTACATACAGCGCACGCTGTTGCACGTGTACAGTCAGGTCCAAAATGATTGCCACCCTTGATAAAGATGAGCAAAAAACACTGTATTAAATAACAAATACTGAGCTATATTGTATGCAAAAAAAAAGTGGGAATTATATTTTGTTATACTAATGCAATTGCTCAGATAGATTTAGTTTAACAAGTAATATTTATTCTGTAATAGAAAAGTGTCGAAATTATTTGCACCCGTTTTCAATACCTCACCTTTCGAGAATAATGCAACTGAGCCTTTTTCTTAAATGTTTTATGAGTTGGAGAACACATTGGGAGGAATCTGAGACCATTCATCCATACAGAATCTTTCCAGATCCTTGATAACCTTCATCTGCTCTTCAACTCAAACCACAGGTTTTCAATGGGTTTCAGGACTGGAGACTTTTGATTTTGTGGCCAATTAACCATTTCTTTGTTGATTTTTATGTGTGCTTGGGGTTATTGTCTTGCTGGAAGATCCACTTACCGGCAAGTTTCAGCTTCCTGGCAGAGGTAGCTGAGGCTAAAATGTCCTGATGCTGGGTAAAGTGCACAAACAAAATCTCTTTCTCTGAGCAATTGTAGTAGTATAATTATTATTATTATTTTTTAAATTGCATACAATATAGCTCAATACTTGTGTTATTTATTTTACAGTATTTTTTGCTCAAGGGTGACAATTTTTGACCGGACTGTAGGATGATTGGGCAGTGATGGCTTTTAATTTTCATCCAAGACCTTTAAATCATGAGGTTTCAGTGCCGATTTTAGCATGTAAATCTTGGTGGGGCAAAATAAAAATAAAAAGTGGGATGCATGCCAGCAAAGCCACAACACAACACTAAAGAATACACGAATTGCACTATAACGTTGACAAACGGTGCCCACAAACTGTTGGGGCCTACATAAAGCTGTCCCATCAGCAGAGTCCCAAAAACAGCCCTAACACCTTTCCACTGCTACACCTGGCTATCAGCGGAGCCTTGTCTGGCAGCGAAACAGTTAATTCGGCCTCATTTACTGCCTTTAAAAAAAGCATAGATGAAATGGCTGAGTTGTTGAAACAAATGTGGTTTCTGCTGACAATTGAGACGTACAAACTATGGCATAAAGGGAAGACAAGTGGATAAGAGGCAATCCATAATTTTGATTAAGACATTAATGAGCGATCTAGGACAGACATAGCCAATATAACTATTTGTTCAGCACTTTTGAAATGTACAGCTCCAGAATTCAGAACATGGTCCGTTCTTACATTATTCCCCCTGTACACCAAGTCAGAACCATAAGATAAATAAAGGGGTCTGCATATAAGCAGACAATAAAAGCTCTTACAATATTCAATGATTACTTTTCTCAAAAACAGGTAGGTGAAATTAAAAGGTGAAAATAGACCAAATTATTACTGTGAGGCACATGGGCTACTAACAGCTTACTACACAACATACAGTTAGTATTACTGTCTTAGCTACAGTAGACATATCTCCCTGGCATATTACATAATGTATGCAGCAGCATACAATACATTTTGGGACTTACCTTGTGGTGCTGTGCTCACCTGAACAGGACGGTGGCACGGCGGTCCTTCATGGGAAAATTTTGTCATCATACTTTGTCATCAAAGTCTGGCATTCTCTGGATTTATTGTGCTTTCAAGTGGGACCTCGAGAGAAAATAACAAGGTTGAATCATGATGATGTCAGTTCCCAGTTGTCTTGAACTCACTAAAGTCAGATTTTGCAGTTCCGAGTTAAGTTGTTTTGAGCCTGGCACAAATCATGCTTCATTGACAGCATGGCCAATGTTGCATGTTTATAATTTTAAACTAGAAAAAGAGACCCTTAATCTTAGACTTGGGACCACACAGCCACTCCACTGAATAGCAGGCTAATGATTGCTTTGCAATGCTTGCAGTTAGCTGCTGATTCTTTCCAAACTACTCATTGTTGAATTTGCGATTTCCAACTTGTGTAATTTTTATGTCCAATGGCCGATGAGCACCAATACCTTTTATCTGCCGGAGCGGCAGCGTAGCCTAGTGGTTCAAATCCCCCAGCTGACAAGGTACAAATCTGTCGTTCTGCTCCTAAACAAGGCAGTTAACCCACTGTTCTTAGGCCATCACTGAAAATAAGAATTTGTTCTTCACTGACTTGCCTGGTAAAATAAAATATCTATATATTTTTTTCATTATTTCTCTTCATGTGACAAGGACTAAGAAGTATTTTGTCGACTTGATTCATGATGGACAGCTAAGATTTTAAAGGTATGATTTTGAAATGATCAGTCCAATCAAAGCTACTGTAGATATAACATGATCTGACATCATTTTATCTGTGGCCAATGACCTTGAGCCTTCTTGGATGGACACTTCTAATGTAACTCTATGGCAGCCCCTTGGCTAAGGGGCTTGAACTTGAACTCGACCCTTAGACTTTAGCAGTGACGTAGTGTCCCCATGAGTGACAGAACCCTGAGCCAATCAAGGCACAACGCTCTGTATTTTCTGCTGGCTTGCCCCACCACCACAGAAAGCACTGAGCTAGGCTGAAACACCTGCATTTTACAGCTGCCCTACTCAAGAACACAAAAACGAGACCTTGTTTGTATGCGGCTTTATTAACTCAATGATATTTTTTTTATACATTGTTTGTAAATTGATGTGACAAGTATTAATGCAAAAAAATAACATTCAAAACAGGCAAGCCCAATATTGTTTTTGCAAAAAATGTGGGATCTCTGCCCCACCTGCCCTGAATGACAGGTCACCACTGAGGTTTACATTTGAGTCATTTTGCAGACGCAGAGCAACTTACAGAAGCAATTAGGGTTAGGTGCCTTGCTCAAGGGCACAACAGATTCTTCACCTAGTCTGTGACCTTTTGGTTACTGACCCGCTGTTAACCAATTTCTGTCTAGTCTGTGTACTGTTTCAGAGATGAAGAGGCACATCTTTGACTGTACTATGGTACTGTAAAAGCCATAGCTCCGATTTATAGGGTCAGAATACTAGTCTATCTAGTTTTGAATTACATTAAATAGTTGCTCTCCCATAGATTGTTATTCAAAGACATTTTAATAAGTGCATTCTATAGTCGTTCTCAACATGTCCTTCTCTAAGCCTCAAGCAGCATGCCTTAATTCTGCACAGGACATCCCTTTTGTACCTCAGAGGCCATTGGATGCTTTTCATTTGTGGAATACATACAATTAGGTGGAATAAATATTTATTTAAAAATACCATATGACATTACCATATGACATATTTTTGCACAAAAAAAAAACAATTATACATCTTTAAAAATATATACATTTATCAATACACCAAAAAGTCTCACATTTCAAGTCAATTGACACAAGGTTCAGCTTTACGCATTTTAATATGGACAAAGTTCCAGAGCCTTGGTTGTTCCACCAAAACTGCTGTTTACCCACCCCAATCCCGTACCTTCAACAACACCCCAATCCACCTACATCTCGTACCTTCAACACCACCCCAATCCACCTACAGCCTGTACTTTCAACACAACCCCAATCCACCTACATCCCATACCTTCAACACCACCCCAATCAACCCACAGCCCGTACCTTCAACACCACCCCAATCAACACACAGCCCGTACCTTCAACACCACCCCAATCCACCTACCTACCTTCAACAACACCCCAATCCACCTACAGCCCGTATTGCCTACACTGATCCAGTCCTTTCAGATCTACACATATCTAGGGGTCAATTTGGAGCTGGGTCGTAGAAGAGTGGTAAGAAGGTGTCTAGGTCGATCTGTGTAGTGAAAAACAACACCTGCAGGCCAAGCTCCACTGAGTTCACATTGCATACTCAAACTGAAAACATAAAAAAAACTGAAACCATATCATGACCAATACTTGGCATCTATAAGGTCTTATTTATGCATACATGTAAGCAATGACATGAGAAATATATATATTAGATACACACACAAAACTAGTCAAAAGTTTGGACACTCATTCAAGGGCTTTATTTTTTTTTACATTGTAAAATAATAGTGAAGACAAACTAATACAGGATCAAGTTGTAACCAAAGTGTTAAACCAATCAAAATATATTTTATATTTTAGATCCTTCAAAGTAGCCACCCTTTGCCTTGACAGCTTTGCACACTTGGCATTCTCTCAACCAGCTTCATGAGGTAGTCACCTGGAATGTATTTCAATTAACAGGTGTGCCTTGTTAATTTGTGGAATTTCTTTCCATCTTAATGCGTTTGTGCCAATCAGTTGTGTTGTGACATGGTAGGGTTGGTATACAGAAGATAGCCCTATTTGGTAAAAGACCAAGTCCATATTATGGCAAGAACAGCTCAAATAAGCAAAGAGAAATGACAGTCCATCATTACTGAAAGACATGAAGGTCAGTCAATCTGGAAGATTAAGAACTTTGAAAGTTTCTTCCAAGTGCAGTCGCAAAAACCATAAAGCGCCATGATGAAACTGGCTCTCATGAGGATGGCCACAGGAAAGGAAGACCCAGAGTTACCTCTGCTGCAGAGGATACGTTCATTAGAGGTAACTGCACCTCAGATTGCAGCCCAAATAAATGCTTCACGGGGGTCAAGTAACAGACACATCTCAACATCAACTGTTGAGAGACTGTGTGAATCAGGCCTTCATGGTCGAAATGCTGTAAAGAAACCACTACGAATGGACACCAATAAGAAGAGACTGGCTTGGGCCAAGAAACACGAACAATGCACCGGTGGAAATCTGTCCTTTGGTCTGTGTCCAAATTTGCGATATTTGGTCTTTGTGAGACGCAGAGTAGGTGAACAGATGACCTTCGCATGTGTGGTTCCCACCGTGAAGCATGGAGGAAAGGGAAAGGGGGATGCCTTCAACTGAAATACGTCTTCCGCATTTAATTCAACCCCTCTGAATCAGAGAGGTGTTGGGGGCTGGCGTCTTCGGTGCCCAGGGAACCGTGGGTAGATTGACAGATTTTTACCTTGTCAGCCTGGGGATTCAATCCAGCAACCTTTCGGTTACTGGCCCAACGCATTAACCACTAGGCTACCTGCCGGAGGTGGTGTGATTGTGCTTTGTTGCTGCCACTGTCAGTGATTTATTTAGAATTCAAGGCACACTTAACCAGCATGGCTACCACAGCATTCTGCAGTGATACACCATCCCATCTGGTTTGTGCTTAGTGGGACCATAATTTGTTTTTCAACAGGACAATGACCCAACAAACCTCCAGGCTGTGTAAGGGCTATTTTACCAAGGAGAAGAGTGATGGAGTGCTGCATCAGATGACCTGGCCTCCACAATCCCCCAACCCCAACCCCAATTGAGATGGTTAGAAATGAGTTGCACTGCAGAGTGAAGGAAAAGCAGCCAACAAGTGCTCATTATGTGGGAACTCCTTGAAGACAGTTGGAAAAGCATTCCTCATGAAGCTGGTTGAGAGAACACCAAGAGTGTGCAAAGCTGTCAAGGCAAAGGTTGGCTACTTTAAAGAATCTCAAATATAAAACATATTTTGATATGTAACACTTTTTTGGTTACTACATGATTCCATATTTGTTATTTAATAGGTTTGAAGTTCACTATTATTCTACAATGTAGAAAATAGTACAAATAAAGAAACCCCTTGAATGAGTAGATGTGTCCAGACATATATGGGAAACACATATTTTTTTTTAAAATAATGGATTGAAATGTACTTATGTGCAGTGTGTGGATGCATTCTATTGTACAAAAACCAACATCTTCAGTCTGTTTTCCCTTTTAAGATCGCTACGTTGTTCATTCAATAAGGATTTCTAAGTAGGCCAGCGCTTTTACATGACATCTACCTCACACACAGATCTAGCAGACCATGCAACTACCAACTCTTCTGTGAAATAGTGTCACTTAAAGTAAGTACGCTCCAACCAAAGGGAGCCTGTGAAGACCACAAGTGTGCGAGGCCCGATCCTGAGGTGTTAATCTAAAAAAAATAAGGTAGGCACCATGTTTTTATGCCATCTTGGGCCCTGCTCCGACCCTATGTCAATATAACGTATGAGCATTGTAGCCCGCATTCAAAACAGAGAGGGGTAACCAATACCAGAGCACGTGGTGAGAAGTCGAGAGGTGTGGGCGCACCACGCATTATCAGACGTATACAGTTTGACTGGGGCACAGGAGTTTTTTTCTGACCTCGTGATACAACCGGGGGAAAAACTCCAAACCGAAGTGCATAGGGTGCCGTTTGGGAAACAAGGATAAGAAGATCAACACGTCTGTAAAAATAAGATACAACAAAAATTAAAATAGAACAGTAGTGGCTGATCAATCTGTAGCTAGTCATCATTTGTAGAGTTCAAATGGGTCTACTGATATGATCACCCTGCAGACAGGTAGCCTGGCGGGTCTCAGTAATTCTGCTTTTAGGCCGGGCTTCAAATCCGAAAGCACCATTCAGTGCTTGACATAGGCCATTTCCAATTGAGCCGAGGTCTGCAGCTTTAACCTTAAAATGGGATCTCCACGAACGCGGTACCATTGCCTTTGAAAGCAGCTTGCACATTTTTGTTGTCGAATGCAGAAACAAGCACACAGGCCAGTAAAAAGACAACTGGATGACATGAAGCACCTTCAGAATACCCTGGGATGCTCTAGAACTCTAGAGGCTATTCTAATCTAGAACACCACTGACGAAACCTTATTAGCTTGAGTAGACCACAGTCAGTAGAACTCTGGTGGGAAAAACAGGATGTACACAAGGATCAAACCGGTCTAGGATGATTGATGATTAAACAAATCCCTTTCTTACAGTACACGAGTTTCAAAGTGGCAGGCTAGCACATTCTTCAAAAATATAATTTACCTAGAAAGAGACAAATTCGGTTTTTACTTGTTTATAGTAAATTAAATGAATGTTCATTACTTATTGCATTAGAGCAGGATTGCCCTTGGTTTAGCTCGGGAGTCGGATCGTGTGGTTGAAACAAAGGAAACATTTGTTAGGAAGGAAAATCACAAGGGATATTCTTGGATCCTGGTTAAGAACATGCCACGTTGATTTCATGGCTAGAAGTCTGGGCTATAAAGAGTAGCCTTGTTAAGAAATCCTTAGTATGGTCAACAGAACCTTTCCGAAACTGCGTCAAGTGAATCCACAGGGTTAGCACTACATTGTGGACTCCAGACTTCACCTTGATGGCAGGCTTTTCAGGTCTATCAATGCCAATTATTTGACAGATTTAGGATCAGGACATTGTCCCAGACCAGAATCTGGGCCATGCTACTAGATACATCTCTCCTATCCTTTCAGCACTGCTGGGCATTCAGATATACAGCAGCAAGTGGCTGTAATGACACACTACATTCAAGGTGAAGGCTATTGTACTCTACTATGGTATTGGGATTCATGTGAAAGGGGGAGACATGCTGAAGTGTGATAAAGTGTGATAATCCCCATGTGAGCCAGTATCAGAGACCAGTGACTAGGAGAAAATACCCCCTTCCCTGAACTCAAGTAGGGGATACAGTAAAACCTTCCCCATGCATTAAAAAAAACACTCCACTAGATAATAAATTATTCACATTTCTTAGCTGTCTTTCTTTTAAAAGCAAAAAAGAAAATAACATTCTTTGGGATTTTCCTTTTTTTTTTTTTTTAAACATAACAATGATACAATATAATTTAAATCAAAAAAATAAAAAAAGATTGGATTTTCGCAGTGTTCGACCACCCAGCACATGTAGCGGTTTGGAGGACCTGCTAGGCAAAGTGCTTTCACGGTGAGGTGGGTTGAGTGATCCTGGGTTCAAGTCAATGGGCACTCAAGGAGTTTGATTCTGGGTTTAAGGTAGAAGTTCCCCTAAACCACAGGTCTAAAGTCAGGTAACCCTTTCTCCAATCCTAACAAACAGAGGGATGAGAACCATCTGACCCTGTGTCAGTGGTTAGGGCCAACTTCGACCTCCTCCAGATTCTGGTGCCTCATCTTTCCCCGAGGGCTGATTGGTTCACAGCATGCTTTGCCACGCCCTTCTGTTAATTGTCAATCAGAAGGGAGAGTTCATCCCTAGTTTAGTCTCAAACTGTAGCTTCTGTCTCTTCTGGTAGCGAACCCTCACCCTGCAGAGAGAAGGAATGGAAAGAGCAACACATGAGAACCATTTCCCCCCCACATGACATCATCCTCCATCCCACAATCCTCTCAGAATCCTCTACTTTCAACCCTTCTGACTTTTCCGCAATCTTCCTCCTACTCCTCCTCCTCTCACCCATTCCTTCCTTCCTCCATCTTACCGTATCTCGTGTAGTTTGACGACCTCGTTGAGCAGCACCACCACCAGGCAAGACAGGGAGACCAACAGCCAGGCCAGCATGGGGATGTCCTTCAGGCCAAAGGTCAAAGAACCCGACCTGTCCTGCCACAGCTTGTAGTCCACCGTGGCCTGTACCATCTGACCCAACAGACTGGAGGTGGGGAGGAAGAGTGAGAGTATCAGATGATGCCAACAAAAAAAACATCTATTGCAGCTGCCCGCTTCACAGTTGTTTGAAACAATTAGGCTACACACACACACACACACACACTTACACTACAAGGACAGTGAGGCACCACCAGGTGTTGCTGAAAGGGTTCTTCTTCCACAGAGGCTGGGAGCGATGGACGTAACTTAGCGAGATGACCACTGGAAAAGAGGAAGGGAGGACACTTCAGAACACAGGACTCTCCAGGGGCAGAACAGAAGTCAGAGTCTGTGTCTGAAATGGCACCCTATTTCCTATATAACACACTGGTTAAAAGTAGTGCACTTTATAGGGAATAGGGTGCCATAGGGCTCTGGTCTAAAGTAGTGCACTTTATAGGGAATATGGTGCCATAGGGCTCTGGTCTAAAGTAGTGCACTATATAGGGAATAGGGTGCCATAGGGCTCTGGTCTAAAGTAGTGCACTTTATAGGGAATATGGTGCCATTTAGGATGCATCCTGACTTAACAGATACAGGGGTGAGAGTTCACCGAGAGCTCCTCATACCGGTGTGCAGGGCCAGGAACCCAGCCATGACCTTCTGAGTGAGCAGCAGGCCGTTGGACAGCTCTCTGAACCAATGGGGAGCGTCCCGAGCCGAACTGACCCTGAGGATATCAGTACAGTTGATGGTGGTGTTATCGGCCAGTGTCAGGTTGTTGGTCCTCAGGCAGACCTCGTGCAGCGTGAAGCCAAAGCCTAGCAGGTAGGCACACACGGTCAGGCCAAACTTCAGCAGGAAACAACCCAGGAAGTAGGTCTGTGTCTGCAGGAAGTATATGTAGGCAAATCAAGATGTTAGAAGGAATGCCATGGTACACGTCATGATTAAGATACACTTTATATACAAAAGTATGTGGACACCACTTCAAATGAGTGGATTTGGTTATTTCAGCAGAAAAAAATAATGGAGCACACAGCCATGCAATCTCGACAGACAAAATTTGCAGTGGAATGGCCTTACTGAAGAGCTCAGTGACTTTCAATGTGGCATTGTCATAGGACGCCACTTTTCCAACAAGTCAGTTTGTCACATTTCTGGCCTGCTAGAGCTGCCTCGTCAACTGTAAGCACTGTTATTGTGAAGTGGAAACTTCTAGAAGCAAGAACGGCTCAGCCGCAAAGTGGTAAGCCACACAAGAGCACAGAATGGGACAGCCGAGTGCTGAAGCACGAAGCGCATTAAAACCATCCGTCCCCAGTTGCAACACTCACTACCCAGTTCCAACTGCATCGGGAAGCAACATCAGCACAAGAACTGTTCGTCGGGCGATTCATGAAATGGGTTTCCATGGCCGAGCAGCCGCACACAAGCCTAAGCTCACCATGCACAATGCCAAACGTCGGCTGGAGTGGTGTAAAGCACAGCACCATTGGACTCAGGAGCAGTGGAAATGTGATGAATCACGCTTCACCAAATCATGCTTCACCATCTGGCAGTACGACGTGCGAATCTGAGTTTGGCGGATGCCAGGAGAACGCTACCTGCCTCAATGCATAGTGCCAACTGTAAAGTTTGGTGGATGAGGAATAATGATCTGGGGCTGTTTATTATGTTTTTTTTCAAGTTCCAGTGAAGGGAAATCTTAACGCTACAGCATACAATGACGATTCTTCCAACTTTGTGGCAACAGTTTGGGGAAGGCCCTTTCCTGTTTCAGCATAACAATGCCCCTGTGCACAAAACAAGGTCCATACAGAAATGGTTTGTTGAGATCGGTGTGACTTGACTGACCTGCACAGAGCCCTGACCACAACCCCATAGAACACCTTTGGGATGAATTGAAACACTGCGACTGCGAGCCAGGACTAATCACCCAACATCAGTGCCCAACCTCACTAAGGCTCTTGTAGCTGAATGGAAGCAAATCTCCACAGCAATGTTCCAACATCTAGTGGAAAGACTTCCCAGAAGAGTGGAGTCTGTTATAGCAGCAAAAGGGGAGACCAACTCCATATTAATTCCCATGATTTTGGAATGAGATGTTAGACCAGCAGGTGTCCCCATCCAATTGGTCATGTAGTGTATCAACAATAAGCATCTGACTCAGCATATTTGGAGTTGGCCAATCATGACAATCCTCCTACAATTAGCATAGTGTAATGTCTGAAACAGGGCTGGAGCGGGTATAGTACCTTTCTGGGGATGGCATCTTGGTTCTTCCCTGTGGCTACATTCATCACAGAACTGTCTGGTGGCTTTCCTAAGAATGACACACTGCCAACAACACACAGAGACATGGTTAGTATCATGTAAGTCTACTGTTGTACTAGATAACACGAGTGTGAAATCTATATGGTTAGTAGTGGTGGTACCTGAGCAATGGACAGCTGAAGCAGGACAGCCACAGGATGTCAGTGATGTTCATGGGAGGAGGGAGCTGGGCAAGGCAGGCCAGAAACTACACCAACAATAATGGAATACAATATTCAGGTGAAACTGTTGCATCCTCAGTTCTTTTATTATAGCTGAAATGAATTGGCTGTACAGGTGTTCTCTCACCTGGATGAGGACCAGGGTCAGCTGACACTGCAACAGGAACAGGAAACTCTTGCGGATGCTGTAGGTGGTGTGACGTGCCTGGAAAGGAACCAGACATGTAAAATAAATGTATTGTATCTTTGTGTGTCTGTACATGTTTTCTTACCTTATCAAAACCAAAACGTTCCGACAAGGTAGGAAAACAAGAACCATTTGGAAAGCCTGTACTTTTTTCAGGTCCTGAATTTGTTAGTCTTAAGGGTTAAGTTTGGGGTTAAAGGTTAGGGAAAATAGGATTTTGAATGGCATTTTTAGTCATATATATATTTACATATATATTTACTGTGTGTGTGTGTGTGTATATATATATATATATACCTATGTACCTATGATGAAAATTACAGGCGTCTCATATTTTTAAGTGGGAGAACTTGTACAATTGGTGGCTGACTAAATACTTTCCCCCCCCCACTGTGTGTGTGTGTGTGTATATATGTATTTTTTTTTTAAATATATAATAATATATAATATATAAAAATATAAAATATAAATATATAAAAATAAGAGAGCGAGAATGTGGTCGTCTCTGGTGTTGCAGCATGGGTTCATTCATCTTCTTGCCATCAATTATACAGGCTGTGTGACCTAGCTCTTGGTTGACTCATCCACATCTCTGTGCATTAGTAATGGGGTAGGCTAAATAAATACAACAGAAATCAGAGCAGGAGAGAAGGATGACACTTAAAAAAACACTTTTATACTCTCCATGTTCCAGATGACTCAACTACTCTGCTCTGCTCCAGTTCCACTCACATCCTCTGGTGTGTGTGTGTGTGTGTGTCTCACCTGTTCTATGAGTTTGACCATGCTGACCGACTCCCCCTGGTGGAAGGTGACAGAACAGGCCAGGGTGTTGAGTTGACCAGACAGACTGAGAGGAGACAGACCCTCCACCTCCCCGTTCAGCCCTGCCCCTGTAGCGTAGCCAAACGTCTCCCACGAACACCGCGACGGGTACAGGGGGTCCAGGGCGATGCTGGGGGGTTAGGAAACAATAGTGTGTGATCTGTATTCCTCTCCATACTGTCATTAAGTCCAGCACTATTATGTGGTTGTAAGTGTACTTATGGACGCACATCAAAGACTATTTATAAATTAACTAGGCAGCAGCTGCCGTGTTTGTGACATGTGATCACGTGTGTGTGTGTGTACCTGAGGTCACTCTGTAGAAAGAGGCAGCTGTTGCGGAAGTTAGCAGAGCTCCCCAGGCAGCACGTCACTTCTCTGTTCTCCTGCATGATCTTGATCATCTCACACATGGCTACACACACACACACAGAGAGAGAGATTTAGAGCACTCACACATGCGTAGCTGTAACACGCATAACTACATTGCATATCTTGTGATAAAATACACTTCTATACTGTGGTCGATTGATTTGTATATTAAAATATAGGAATGTCTCAGTAACAAATACTACGGTTTTTGAAAAACAGAAACGTGTGTTTCATGTAAGTGGAGATGTTCAGACTCACTCTCTGGGGTACAGTCGGTGAAGAGGGGCACCAACAGAGGCACGTTGTCAATGTTCTTCAGGTGAGGACGAACCTGGTGGATACCACGAGGTAGCTTCGCCTGGAGGGAGACAGAAGGATTAGCATGAGACAGGGGGAAAGGACAGACGAGGGAAGACCAACAGTGTTTGTTCCTGTACCCGGTTGCAGTCCTCCAGGAAGCTGGGGACATCAGTGGGCTCCTCCTCTGGTAACAGCAGCCCCTCTGCCTCATCTCTGGAGTCTTGATGTTCATCGTGTACGGAGTACTGGCCGGGGCTGTTGGGGGCGCCGTCACAGGGACTGTCTCTGTTTGGGGTCAGAGAGATATGACAGTTCCACCCGGTCTCCAGGCCCATCTTCTCTGCAAACACCTACCACATTCACAAAACAGACAGACAATCATCATCGTCACCGGCATCATCACATACATCTCAGCAAACACACACACACACACACCTTGCTGCGTAGTTCGTCCTCCATAGAGAAGTAGACAAAGCGTATGCAGGCGGTGACCAGAGCGTCTATGAGCCTGACGGTGTCCAGACGAGCCTGGAACTGTGATGACACCATCCCCATGAAGATCTGACCACTCAGAGCCTGAACACAGTCGTCCTTCTCCACACCTCCTATACCCTCTATGGAGAGAGGGAGAGAGGGAGAGAGGAGTGAGAGAGGGGGACAAGACAAAGTACAACATCTTGTGAGTGTAGCAGCATCTCCCTTCCTGCATCCTCCAGTCTTCCCTCCCTCCCTCCGTCCCTCAGTCAGTCAGTCAGTCAGTCCCTCCCTCCCTCCGTCAGTCAGTCAGTCCCTCCCTCCCTCCCTCCGTCAGTCCCTCCCTCCCTCCCTCCCTCCGTCAGTCCCTCCCTCCCTCCCTCAGTCCCTCCCTCCCTCCCTCCCTCCCCCCGTCAATCCCTCCCTCCCTCCCTCCCCCCGTCAATCCCTCCGTCAGTCCCTCCCTCCCTCCCCCCGTCAGTCCCTCCCTCCCTCCCCCCGTCAGTCCCTCCCTCCCTCCCTCAGTCAGTCCCTCCCTCCCTCCGTCAGTCCCTCCCTCCCTCCCTCAGTCCCTCCCTCCCTCCCTCCCTCAGTCCCTCCCTCACCATCAGAGCTCCAGGAGTTCCTGCGGGAGACATGTTTGATAGGGGTGGTGGAGGGCAGTTCTACCCCAGAGAAGAGGTTGGGTCCGGGGGCTAGCTCCACACATTTTCCATTGAGTTGGTTGGACAGAGACACCTGCATGGGCTTGTAGGCAAAAGCAGAGCAGTATCCCGACAGACAGGCCCGTTGGTAGAAGTCCAGAACCTTCTTCCTGTAGGGGGGAGGGGTAGACATATTAAGGGTTAATAATAATTGTCATGAGGCTGCTATAAGGCTGTCATAAGACTGTCATAAGGCATCACGTGGCTGTTATTAGGTTGTTCTGACCTGTCGGAGCCAGAGAGGGGGTAGATGTCGGTTCCGTCCCAGACATCAGTGCAGGCTTCCAGGATGAGGTCAGCTGAGCCGTGAGACAACATCTGTACGTTATCTAGAGGTGAGAGGTCAGGGGTCACAGAGGTGCAACAAAACGATTCCAAGAAAGAGGTCAAGGGTTAAAGGAGAGGAGGGCAAGAGATGGAGAGAGCGAGTGAGTAGCCAATCAGAGAGATTAGTGAGGGGGAGAAATACAAAGAACAAAAGAGCTATAGAGAAAAAAATTATAATACAAATTGAGCTATTCTCACTGGAAGAGGAGTCTCTGATGAAGAGGGAGATGAGGTGGCTGATGGGAGGTTGTCTCTTGGTAAAGTTATGTTGGCGTCGAGGGACAGACTCCTTGGCCTTCTCCCCACAGGGCAGCTGGTACAGAGCTAGGTGGTTCTCCTGTTTAAACAGCTCCCTCGCCCCGGGAGTGAACCCTGAGAGAACCCCAGGAAGAGAGAGAAGGGGTCAGAGTGTATGAGTCTGGAGTTCACACAGTAAATGTATACTTTCTCTTCCTCTCCTCACCTATAAGCCTGGAGAGCTCACACAGTCCCCAGGGCACGTGGACGGGCAGCACGGCCCCGTGGCTCTCCTGCAGCGCCAGGTTACTGAGGTGGTCGGAGAAACGGCAGAGCTGCTGGGTGACGCTGGCGTTGCACAGGTTGAGCAGGATGTTGAGCCCCAGGGGCTTGAGGCTGGGCAGGTGGCACTGCCAGCCCTGCTCGTCAAACTGGATACTCACCGGGTTCTGCTGGTCCTGAGACAGACTCAACATCTCCAGGTGGTAATCACACACGTAGTCCTCCGCTTCGTTGTCATAGCAACCCGACATATCCTGTAGAGAGGGGTGGTGAGAGAAAGAAGAGAGAGAGGGGAGAGAAATGCTGTGTAGTAAGATGACAAGATAATTATATACAGGGTGTGTGTGTGTGTGTGTTTTACCTGTTCAGGGCCCTGATCCCCTCCATCAGTGTCGTGGCTGAAGCTGACATTAGATCCTGAGGGGTGTTTGGTGCGTGTGTGTGTCTCCCGTGCTTGCGAACAGCCAGTGTCATGTGACGTCTCGCTGGGCTCATACCCATCCATCATTGGCATACACAGCAGAGCCTCCCCCTCCAGTGTCTGATGGACAGGATGAACAGCCAGACATTACTCTTTCAATCACTGAAAAGCACTCAAGTTAAAATAAAGTAAATAAATAATTAAGTCGTTTTTTGGGGTATATTTTTCATAACTTTTAGGTCACTATATTCCTGAAGAAAATGTGTTTTTTCTCCATTCTATTTTTATCAGTACTATTACATTTTGAATGTTTAGCAGGACAGAAATGGTCCAATTCACAAACTTATAAAGAGAACATCCCTGGTCATCCCTACTGCCTCTGATCTGGAGGACTCACTAAACACTTTGTTTGTAAATTATGTCTGAGTGTTGGATTGTACCCGTGGCTATCCGTAAAATTAAAAAAATCGTTAATCGTGCCGTCTGGTTTCCTTAATAGGAATTTGAAATTATTCATAATTTACTTTTGATACTTTTGATAAAAAAAATACAAAATAAACTTTTACTCAAGAAGTATTTTACTGAGTGACTTTCTATTAAGGTATCGTTCCTTTTACCACCACTGCTGAAAAGACACTATCACCTATCAAACGAGTCTCACAGGAACTAGGTCATCGTCTCCCGGCAGATAGCGCCATCTGACGGAAGACAATGGGAACCACAGAGCCTTCAGAAACTATTCACACCCCTGGACTTGGTCCACATTTTGCTGTCTCACAAATTGGGATTCAAATGATTTGTCATTTTTGTCAACGATTTACACAAAATATTCTAATGTCAAAGTGGAAGAAAAATTCTAACATTAGTCCAATTTGTATTTTTTTTTAAATACAAAAAAAAAAAAAAAACATACTAATAAACACTATATACACAAAAGTATGTGGACACCCCTTAAAATGTCTGTTTTCGGCTATTTCAGCCACACCCTGACAGACATGTTAAAACCGAACACACAGCAACTCTAGAAGGGCAGTGTGTGTGTGACAAACTGACTTGTTGGAAAGGTGGCATCCTATGACGGTGCAAAGTTGGAAAGTCACAGCTCTTCAGTTAGGCCATTCTACTGCCAATGAAGATTGCATGGCTGTGTGCTCGATTTTATACAACGGGTGTGGCTGAAACAGCCGAAGAGGAAAGCAGCATCGTTGTCGTCAACGTCCTGTTTCATCTGCTGCATTGACCATGCAGACTGAACAGCGAGCGGCAAGAGGTCTCGTGGTGGAGCAACAACAGGGGGTGGGGCATGGTGAGAGGAGGAAACTCTAAAAACGGACACACAGGGGAGTGGCCTATCACATTAAAACAGACGTTACACACAGGGGGTGGGGCATGGTGAGAGGAGGAAACTCTAAAAACGGACACACAGGGGAGTGGCCTATCACATTAAAACAAACATTAAAACGGACGTTACACACAGCGGAGTGGCCTATCACATTAAAACAAACATTAAAACGGACGTTACACACAGCGGAGTGGCCGATCACATTAAAACGGACGTTACACACAGCAGAGTGGCCTATCACATTAAAACGGACGTTACACACAGCAGAGTGGCCAATCACATTAAAACAAACATTAAAATACTGTTAGAAACAGTGAAGTAAATACATCCATACCGGTATATAGGAAGATACGACATACCACCCACCCACCCAGCCACACACCCACCCACCTCGTCCCGGTCCTCGGAGTTGACAGAGAGGTCGTCTCGCAGGTCTTCTTGACTGTCGTTGTGAGGCGGCTCCACGCGACCACTAAAGAACAGCACCGTCTCTGGACTGGGGTTAGGCCAGGATAATACACCCCGTTTATCCACACAACACAACACCTGGAGAGAAAGAGAGCGAGTTACACACAAATGCACACACACACACAAAAGCACAAATGCACACACACTTACAGTGACAGAGCCAAGTGTGTGTAGCAGGCTGGAAGTATAGCAGAGTGTCTGTGATTCTCCCTTCAGCACGCCAAGCAGGTGTCTCCACACACACCGCAGCATCTCCTGCACACACACACACACACACACACACACACACACACATTTAGTCTACATCGCATTTTCACCCACTAAAAAAAATACATAGTTGATACATAGTTGACTCAATTTTGCGGGCAATATAATCTACAGTATAGTGGGCTACAGTGTCTTCAATAAGTATTCAAACCCCTTGTCTTATTCCACATTTTGTTGTGTTACAGCCTGAATTCAAAATGTATTTCATTGAGATTGTGTGTCACTGGCCTACACACAATACCCCATAATGTCAAAATGGAATTCATGTTTTAAGAATTGTTTACCAATTCATTTAAAAATGACTTGTGTGTACAATAAGTGTTGAACATGATTTTTGAATGACTACCTCATCCCTGTAACCCACACATATGTGTAAAGTCCTTCAATTGAGCAGTGAATTTCAAACACAGATTCAACCACAAAGACTGGGGAGGTTTTCTAATGCGTCGCAAAGAAGAGCACCAATTGGTAGATGTGTAAAAATGTTTTAATAAAAGCTGATACTGAATACCCCATTGAGCATGGTGAAGTTAATTACACTTTGGGTGGTGTATCAATACATCCAGTCACTACAAAGATACAAGCGTCATTCCTAACTCAGTTGCCGGAGAGGAAGGAAACCGCTCATGGATTTCAAAACAAGGCCAATAGTGACCTTAAAACAGTTAGAGTTTAATGGATGTGATAGGAGAACACTGAGGATGGATCAACATTGTAGTTACTCCACAATACTAACCTAAATGACAGAGTGAAAAGAAGGAAGCCTGTACAGAATGAAAAATATTCCAAAACATGCATCCTGTTTGCAAACAAGACACTGAAGTAAAACTGCATGAAATGTGGCAAAGCAATTAATACAAAGCATTATGTTTGGGACTAATCCAACACATTACTGAGTACAACGCTCCATGTTACCAAACATAGTGGTGGCTGCATCATGTCATGGGTATACTTGTAATCATTAAGGATAGGTGATGAAAATAAAACAGAACGGAGGACAGGCAAAATCCTAGAGGAAAACCTGTTTCAGTCTGCATTCCACCAGACACTGGAAGATGAATTCATCTTTCAGCAGGACATTAACCTAAAACACAAGGCCAAATATACACTGGAGTTGCTTACCAAGACGACGTTCAATGTTCCTGAGTGGCCGAGTTACAGTTTTGACTGTCTAGCAATGATTAACAACCAACTTGACAGAGCTTGAAGAATTTCAAAAAGAATCATGTGCAATTATACAGTCCAGGGGTGCAAAGCTCTTCTTAGAGACTTAACCAGAAAGACTCACAGCTGTAATCTCTTCCAAAGGTGATTCTAATATGTACTGACTCAGTGGTGTGAATAAATGTGCAAACATGTTTTCACTTTATTTCATCCATTTTGAATTCAGGCTGTAACACAAAAAAATGTGGAATAAGTCAAGGGGTCTGAATACTTTCTGAAGGCACGGTATATTACTTGTGGCAAAGTGGAAAAGAAAACACATCTAGAACACCTTCATCTTTCCCAACATGGTTGAAACCTAAATGTGAGTAAACACAGTATTTGTAGACGTCATTTTAGATGTCTTCAGTCTGACTACAGCCCAGGCGATGCAATCAGGGACTATGACCCAATACTCTCAGATGCTTCCTTTCCTTAAGTCCTTTTCTTAAGAAATTATATTTCTCCCAGGTCCTTCTGACCCTTTCCAGATTAATTTTCATCAAGTAAGGCTTTTGAGTAAAGGACACAAGGAAAGGAAGTCGTTTGAGAGTTGAAGTACACAGCTAGTGAGGCAGAGTTTCCCCATCATGCATTGCAAGCTAGAAGACAGAAGTGGCAGGCTCATGGGAAAGGCCGATCCAGAACCAAGCCCTATAGTTAGTTCTGGACCAGGCCAAAGTGTCAGTAACGTAGAGGTGGGGGCGGTGAGTACTGGGGTTTGTGGGGGGAGTCAAAGGGTTACGTGATTAGCTGAAGAAATGGTATGATGAAAAATTGCCCAAACTAGACGAGTCAAATTTGCCCTTCCATTAGGGATGATCGGAGAAAGACTGATTGGCTGACAGAGAGAACCAATAGAAATGCCAAAGAGACGAGATCTCATGCCAGCTGAAGAAAATCAATCACATTAGGGATAAACAATGCAAAACCAAATAGATGATTGGAGTCCCAAACTCGAACAACAAAAGAAGATGCGTGAGGCGGGTGTGTGTGAGCTACAGGGTTTCACAGTGGTGGGTGAAGGGGCGAGGGCGGGCAGCGTGAGGACAGGAACGAGGGAGTGGGGGGGAGGCAGGGGTAGGACTTGGAGAAGTTATACCTGGGAGGACACCACTTCAGTGTAGCTGCTTAAGGTGTCCTCGGAGAACTTAGCAAGCTGGGGCGAGAGAAGACGCTAGTTAAACCACACAGGAGGCATCTCTCTGTGTCTCGCATGGCGCTTGTGTATGCGTTTCTCACCAGGCCAGTAGGAGAAGCTCTGCTGGACTCAGCCAGGACGCTAGCCTCGCCATAGGTGTTGACCAGCACCCACATGACAGGAAACAGCAGGGGAAGGATGGGCAGCACTCCCATCAGCTGGAACACAACACTTATTACAATAGGAATATTTTATAGGTTTGAAGAGATTCTGTCCCCACAGGATCGCCTACCCTGCTATAAATAGGGAGAAGGGGCACGGCCAGGAAGCGGGAGTCTCCATACCTGCAGCTGGATGAAGTTGAAGCGTCCAGGAGTGAGGCTAGGGGCGTCAAAGAAATAACGCACTGTATTCACAACCAAGAACGTCATCTATAGGAGGAGAGAGGGATAACATGAGGGACAATGGCAAGTAGCTTTAATTAAGAAACTGTGTTTCTGTGTCTGCTTTTCTCACCAGTACAATAGGGCAGGCGAACTTGGCCATGATGGACTGAACGGTGAACCTCTCGTTATCCAGGGCTGTGATTGGTCGAGACAGAGCCAGGTCCAGACTGTTCCTGTAAAGCAGAGGTGGATTCAGCCAGGGGTGTCAGTCATTTTAGATGACGTCATGAGACGGTTTGAGTCTCATCCTGGACAACAACAAACATGCAGTTCAGAACAGTATTAGACTTAATGTGGGTCTGGGAAACCTGCCCTGTATCTTTAAACGGCTTCAAAATGACACACTGAGACGTCACAATTTCAGGTTTCCTTTGACTCTAGATGATCATTCATGATTTGCGCAAACTTTCTCCTCGAGTTGAATTCTTGAACCAAGAATTGTTGGATATCCAACTAGCTCGAGGTGAATTATTACCTCAAACCCGGTCACCTCAAAATCAAAGTTTGTCAGACTGTTTAGCCTCAAGAGGATGCATTGCCCACCTGACGCTGTCGAGGATGGGCGTGCGGACCACCCTGAAGAGGCGGTGCTGCTGGGGGCTCTGGGGACCCCTCTTCTGGTCCCCCCGGGGGGAGGGAGGGGGGGAACGAGGTGGGAACATGTCCCCTGGCTCCAGAACTATATGATCGTCATCCTGGAGAAGGGAGATACAGGTGAGACATCCACATAAGCAGTATCCACCTCCTCTCTCGCCTTTACCATCTACACCCCCCTCTTTCCCTCTCACCTTCACCATCTACGCCTCCCTCCCTCTCTCTACCCCCCTCTTTCCCTCTCACTCTTCATCCCTCTCGCCGTACATTGATGCCTCTGAGAGAAGAGAATGTCTCCTGTCCTGGCCGTAGTGCTATAACGTCTCCCTCCACCAGTAGGGACACAGGCAGGTTGACCAGGTTGGAGTCGCGGTAGGTCCAGTGGAGCGACCAGGAGGGGGAGGAGGGGGTGTACAGGTCAGGGTAAAGGGAGGGAGACCACCTCATCCCCTCACCCAAATCTGCCCAGCCCGACAGGTAGCCTGGAGGCGGGAGAGAGAGGGTGGAAGGGGAAATTGAAAGATAGGATCACTAAACGAGAATGGTGGAAACTTGTCAACCTCAAGTAAAAGTGTTTATTTCTTAACGTTTTCCCTCCATTTAAATGTCCAACTGTCAACTCTCATCCCATCTCCTCTCCTCCTTGCGTCATCCCCCCCTTTCTCTCACCGTTGAGCTGATTGATGATGCTGTTGAGCCGGTGCACCATCTCAGTTCTCCTCAGCCTCTGCTGTCGACCAATCAGCATGAAGCTCAGCGTGAAGAGCATCAGGAGGGCTGCAGCGTTCACCAACTCTATCCCAGAACTACAGAGAGAGGAGAGGAGGAGAGATATGATAGTATTCACAGACTGTTGGGGCTTCCTGTGTTTCAACCTTATTTTACAGTGAGGTAGCTCTGATAGGAACATTTGGGTTGAAGTCCCAGTCTAAACAATACCCACACAAGTCCCAGTCTAAACAATACCCACACAAGTCCCAGTCTAAACAATACCCACACAAGTCCCAGTCTAAACAATACCCACACAAGTCCCAGTCTAAACAATACCCACACAAGTCCCAGTCTAAACAATACCCACACAAGTCCCAGTCTAAACAATACCCACACAAGTCCCAGTCTAAACAATACCCACACAAGTCCCAGTCTAAACAATACCCACACAAGTCCCAGTCTAAACAATACCCACACAAGTCCCAGTCTAAACAATACCCACACAAGTCCCAGCCTAAACAATACCCACACAAGTCCCAGCCTAAACAATAACCACACAAGTCCCAGTCTAAACAATACCCACTCAAGTCCCAGCCTAAACAATAACCACACAAGTCCCAGCCTAAACAATAACCACACAAGTCCCAGTCTAAACAATACCCACACAAGTCCCAGTCTAAACAATACCCACACAAGTCCCAGCCTAAACAATACCCACAAAAGTCCCAGTCTAAACAATACCCACACAAGTCCCAGCCTAAACAATACCCACACAAGTCCCAGTCTAAACAATACCCACACAAGTCCCAGTCTAAACAATACCCACACAAGTCCCAGCCTAAACAATACCCACACAAGTCCCAGCCTAAACAATACCCACACAAGTCCCAGCCTAAACAATACCCACACAAGTCCCAGCCTAAACAATAACCACACAAGTCCCAGCCTAAACAATAACCACACAAGTCCCAGCCTAAACAATACCCACACAAGTCCCAGTCTAAACAATACCCACACAAGTCCCAGTCTAAACAATACCCACACAAGTCCCAGCCTAAACAATACCCACACAAGTCCCAGCCTAAACAATAACCACACAAGTCCCAGTCTAAACAATACCCACTCAAGTCCCAGCCTAAACAATAACCACACAAGTCCCAGCCTAAACAATAACCACACAAGTCCCAGTCTAAACAATACCCACACAAGTCCCAGTCTAAACAATACCCACACAAGTCCCAGCCTAAACAATACCCACAAAAGTCCCAGTCTAAACAATACCCACACAAGTCCCAGCCTAAACAATACCCACACAAGTCCCAGCCTAAACAATACCCACACAAGTCCCAGCCTAAGCAATACCCACACAAGTCCCAGTCTAAACAATACCCACACAAGTCCCAGTCTAAACAATACCCACACAAGTCCCAGTCTAAACAATACCCACACAAGTCCCAGCCTAAACAATACCCACACAAGTCCCAGCCTAAACAATACCCACACAAGTCCCAGCCTAAACAATACCCACACAAGTCCCAGCCTAAACAATAACCACACAAGTCCCAGCCTAAACAATAACCACACAAGTCCCAGCCTAAACAATACCCACACAAGTCCCAGTCTAAACAATACCCACACAAGTCCCAGTCTAAACAATACCCACACAAGTCCCAGCCTAAACAATAACCACACAAGTCCCAGCCTAAACAATACCCACACAAGTCCCAGCCTAAACAATACCCACACAAGTCCCAGCCTAAACAATACCCACACAAGTCCCAGCCTAAACAATAACCACACAAGTCCCGGTCTAAACAATACCCACACAAGTCCCGGTCTAAACAATGCCCACACGTTCCGGTCTAAACAATACCCACACAAGTCCCAGCCTAAACAATAACCACACAAGTCCCAGTCTAAACAATACCCACACAAGTCCCAGCCTTAACAATACCCACACAAGTCCCAGCCTAAACAATAACCACACAAGTCCCAGTCTAAACAATACCCACACAAGTCCCAGCCTAAACAATACCCACACAAGTCCCAGTCTAAACAATACCCACACAAGTCCCAGTCTAAACAATACCCACACAAGTCCCAGCCTAAACAATACCCACACAAGTCCCAGTCTAAACAATAACCACACAAGTCCCAGTCTAAACAATACCCACACAAGTCCCAGCCTAAACAATAACCACACAAGTCCCAGTCTAAACAATACCCACACAAGTCCCAGTCTAAACAATACCCACACAAGTCCCAGTCTAAACAATACCCACACAAGTCCCAGTCTAAACAATACCCACACAAGTCCCAGTCTAAACAATACCCACACAAGTCCCAGTCTAAACAATACCCACACAAGTCCCAGTCTAAACAATACCCACACAAGTCCCAGTCTAAACAATACCCACACAAGTCCCAGTCTAAACAATACCCACACAAGTCCCAGTCTAAACAATACCCACACAAGTCCCAGTCTAAACAATACCCACACAAGTCCCAGCCTAAACAATACCCACACAAGTCCCAGCCTAAACAATAACCACACAAGTCCCAGTCTAAACAATACCCACACAAGCCCCAGCCTAAACAATAACCACACAAGCCCCAGCCTAAACAATACCCACACAAGTCCCAGTCCTAAACAATACCCACACAAGTCCCAGCCTAAACAATACCCACACAAGTCCCAGTCTAAACAATACCCACACAAGTCCCAGCCTAAACAATACCCACACAAGTCCCAGTCTAAACAATACCCACACAAGTCCCAGTCTAAACAATACCCACACAAGTCCCAGCCTAAACAATACCCACACAAGTCCCAGCCTAAACAATACCCACACAAGTCCCAGTCCCAGTCCCAGCCTAAACAATAACCACACAAGTCCCAGCCTAAACAATACCCACACAAGTCCCAGCCTAAACAATACCCACACAAGTCCCAGCCTAAACAATACCCACACAAGTCCCAGTAAACTAAACAATACCCACACAAGTCCCAGTCTAAACAATACCCACACAAGTCCCAGCCTAAACAATAGTCTAAACAATACCCACACACACAAGTCCCAGCCTAAACAATACCCACACAAGTCCCAGCCTAAACAATACCCACACAAGTCCCAGTCTAAACAATACCCACACAAGTCCCAGCCTAAACAATAACCACACAAGTCCCAGTCTAAACAATAACCACACAAGTCCCAGTCTAAACAATACCCACACAAGTCCCAGTCCAATAACCACACAAGTCCCAGTCTAAACAATACCCACACAAGTCCCAGTCTAAACAATACTCACACAAGTCCCAGTCCAATAACCACACAAGTCCCAGTCTAAACAATAACCACACAAGTCCCAGTCTAAACAATAACCACACAAGTCCCAGTCTAAACAATAACCACACAAGTCCCAGTCTAAACAATACCCACACAAGTCCCAGCCTAAACAATACCCACACAAGTCCCAGCCTAAACAATACCCACACAAGTCCCAGTCTAAACAATAAACAATAAAACCCACACAAGTCCCAGTCTAAACAATACCCACACAAGTCCCAGTCTAAACAACGCCCACACGTTCCGGTCTAAACAATACCCACACAAGTCCCGGTCTAAACAATAACCACACAAGTCCCAGTCTAAACAATACCCACACAAGTCCCAGTCTAAACAATACCCACACAAGTCCCAGTCTAAACAATACCCACACAAGTCCCAGTCTAAACAATACCCACACAAGTCCCAGTCTAAACAATACCCACACAAGTCCCAGTCTAAACAATACCCACACAAGTCCCAGTCTAAACAATACCCACACAAGTCCCAGTCTAAACAATACCCACACAAGTCCCAGCCTAAACAATAACCACACAAGTCCCAGTCTAAACAATAACCACACAAGTCCCAGTCTAAACAATACCCACACAAGTCCCAGTCTAAACAATACCCACACAAGTCCCAGTCTAAACAATACCCACACAAGTCCCAGTCTAAACAATACCCACACAAGTCCCAGTCTAAACAATAACCACACAAGTCCCAGTCTAAACAATAACCACACAAGTCCCAGTCTAAACAATACCCACACAAGTCCCAGTCTAAACAATACCCACACAAGTCCCAGTCTAAACAATAACCACACAAGTCCCAGCCTAAACAATAACCACACAAGTCCCAGTCTAAACAATAACCACACAAGTCCCAGTAAACAATACCCACACAAGTCCCAGCCCAATACCCACACAAGTCCCAGTCTAAACAATACCCACACAAGTCCCAGTCTAAACAATACCCACACAAGTCCCAGTCTAAACAATACCCACAATGTACAGAGGCCCAGTATAAATAACACCCACAATCAAAAAAAGTTGGTCAAATTGCCTGAATTGATACCATAACAATAAATAGAACATTAATGTGTACCACCGTTTATTCAAATGATCCTTTAAACTAATACTTCTAGTTTGATGGTTATAGTCATCAATTGTCCCATTAACGATCACCCATATTAGCAAACTTATGTCATATCAAACTTATTTCACATTTCTCTAGTATAGGTTACTTATTGTAATGAACGATATCAGCAAACGATATCGGTATGGTCTGTGTCGATAATGTTCTGTCAGTTGTCCCAGCTACACAGTCAAACACACCTGCCGTGCGGCTGGTCGCCATAACAACAGAGAAGTCCCACCACCACCAGCAGTGTGAGGGCGGCTCCCGGCCAATGGAGACAGGAGTGGCGGTTGCCATGGTGAAGGAAGCTTTTCACCCACTGCTCCTAAAATAACATCAACAAACAAAACAGCTCATTACGCTCTACAACAAAGTGTGTGTGTGTCCGTGTGTGTGTGTGTATGTGAGTGTGTGCGGTGGTATCTACCTGTGCAGTGGGTTGTTTGCCACGGCCTGTGGTCTGGTGCTGGTCAAGCAGGGTGGTGAGCTGGTCCCTCAGTGTTCCCAGAGCCTGACCAGTGGACAAGCCCAGGGTCCCCGCTCCCCCCTCCTCCTGAAACATACACACACACACAAAATATATAGTTAGAATGCACAAATCACATTACAGTCAAGAACGATTCAAATAGTTCAAAGGTCACAAATCCATGGACATTTATGGTACAAAAAGCACCATGTCCACATAGCTTGGCTGCCCATGACCGCTGAAACAGAGCAGTACCTTGCTAGCTGCTTTGCCTTGGTCCTATGCACAGATAAACTGTACAGTATAATTATCGGCACTCTAAACTAACTGAAGCCAATAGGATATGGTTTTAAAAGAGCAGAGACTAGAGGTCGGCCGATTTCAAATTTTCATAACAATCGGTAATTGGCATTTTTGGACGCCGATTACATTGCACTCCACGAGGAGACTGCGTGGCAGGCTGACCACCTGTTACGCGAGTGCAGCATCAAAAGGGCCTTGTGGCTGCAAGGAGCAAAGGTCAGTTGCTAGCTAGCATTAAACTTATATTAACATAATCACTAGTTAAACTAGTAATATCAACCGTGTGTAGTTAACTAGCTTGTCCTGCGTTCCATATAATCAATGCGGTGCCTGTTAATTTAGAGTCGAATCACAGCCTACTTCAACTTCGCCAAACGGTTAATGATTTAACAAAAGCGCATTTGCAAAAAAAAGCACAATCGTTGCACCAATGTACCTAACCATAAACATCCATGCCTTTCTTAAAATCAATACACAAGTATTATTTTTTAAACCTGCATATTTAGTTAAAATAAATTCCTGTGAGCAGGCAATATTAACTAGGGAAATTGTGTCACTTCTCTTGTGTTCTGTGCAACAGAGTCAGGGTATATGCAGCAGTTTGGGCCGCCTGGCTCATTGCGAACTGTGTGAAGACCATTTCTGCCTAACAACGACCGTGATTAATTTGCCAGAATTTTACATTATTATGACATAACTTAACAGCAATATTTCGGGTTGACACCCGTTCGATAACAAACGGTTCCGTATTTCACTGAAAGAAAACTTTTTGATTTCGAAATTATCGTTTCCGGATTTGACCATGTTAATGACCTAAGGCTCGTATTTCTGTGTGTTATTATATTATAATTAAGTCTATGATTTGATATGATAATCGGTATCGGCTTTTTTGGTCCTCCAATAATCGGTATCGGCGTTGAAAAATCATAATCGGTCGACCTCTAGCAGAGATTGTTATGCTATAAATTTAATCATTCCTCTACACTGAACAAAAATATAAAAACAAATGTTGGTCCCATGTTCATGAGCTGAAATAAAAGATACCAGAAATTCTCCATATGCACAAAAAGCTTATTTCTCTCAAATTTTGTGCAAAAATGTGTTTACATCCCTGTTAATGAGCATTTCTCCTTTGCCAAGAAAAATCCATCCACCTGACAAGTGCGGCATATCAAGAAGTTGATTAAACAGAATGATAATTGCACAGGTGCACCTTGTGCTGGGGACAAAAGGTCACTCTAAAAGGTGCAGTTTTATCACACAACGCCACAGATGTCTCAAGTTTAGGGAGCATGCAATTTGCATGCTGACTGCAGGAATGCCCACCAGAGCTGTTGCAAGATCATTTCTCTACCATAATCCTCAAACGTCCTTTTAGAGAATTTGGCAGTATGTCCAAACGGCCTCACAACCGCAGACCACGTGTACAGCGTTGTGTGGGCGAGCAGTTTTCTGATGTCAACGTTGTGAACAGAGTGCCCCATGGTGGCAGTGGGGTTATGGAATGGGAAGGCATAAGCTACAGACAACAAACACAAGTGCATTTTTATCGATGGCAATTTGAATGCACAGAGATACTGTGACGAGATCCTGAGGCCCATTGTCGTGCCATTCATCCACCGCCATCACCTCAATGTCTCAAGGATCTGTACACAATTCCTGAAATATGAAAATGTCCCAGTTCTTCCATGGCATGCATACTTAGACATGTCACCCACTGAGCATGTTTGGGATGCTCTGGATCGATGGGTACAACAGCATGTTCCAAATACCCAGCAACTTCGCACAGCCATTGAAGAGGAGTGGGACAACATTCCACAGGCCACAATCAACATATCCTATGCAGTGTGTCGCACTGCATGAGGCAAAATGGTGGTCATACCAGATATGGACAGGTTTTCCTTGTTTTTAAGGTATCTGTGACCAAGAGATGGATGCATACCTGTTTGACCAGTCATGTGAAATCCATAAATTGGGGCCTAATGAAGGCATTTAAATTGACTGATTTCCTTAGATGAACTGTAACTCAGTAACATCTTTGAAATTGTTGCGTTTATATATATATTTTCAGAATAGTTATGCGCAACAGAAGTGAAGCTAGCTGTAGAGGAACAGTCATACCTAATGTCAGTGGGTTAGGGTTACAATGGAAGCCAGCTGCAGAGGAACAGTCATACCTAATGTCAGTGGGTTAGGGTTACAATGGAAGCCAGCTGCAGAGGAACAGTCATACCTAATGTCAGTGGGTTAGGGTTACAATGGAAGCCAGCTGCAGAGGAACAGTCATACCTAATGTCAGTGGGTTAGGGTTACAATGGAAGACAGCTGCAGAGGAACAGTCATACCTAATGTCAGTGGGAATCTTTTCCCACACTCTACAGACACCTAATTTCAGCTCAGCTTTGTTTTCAAGCTCCACATCCCACACAGCTATAAATAAAACGGACAATTCTCCAGAGTCAAGAAGCAGAAAATCCTCTAGACATGGACACACACAAAACACACCCGGACGTCAGAGCCTGGTTGACACCGCTTCAGCATCCTAATGCCTGGCTAGCCGGTCTCATCTCTCTCTGCCCTACACTGAATCTTGGTCTAGCTCAGCCACAGCCCAGTGCCAGCTGGACGAGCTCTGACTGAATGTGCCTCTGCAATGTCTGGCTAGATGATACAGGAGAGTGTAAGAGTGGAGGCATATGAAAGCTGAAAGAAAGAGTGCCTGGGTGGAAAGGAGAAGAGAAACTGTATTGAGGGTTGTGCTTTGCAGTGTTTCCGCAGCAGTTGTTTAGTGTGGTGGAGCGCCACGACAAAATTACAGTCCACTTCTCCTCTGCAAACAAAACAAGTGATGAAAAGAAAAACTATTCTACTCTTGATGTTGTCAGAATGATCTGTTTACCAAGTCGGCTTGTGCGTTTTATGCCACATAAATATTCCTTGAGGAACAAGTTACGAGTGCTATAGGGAGGGAAACATGAAATTCTGACAAGAAGTCAACGCATAACAATTCTCGCAATTGCAGGGAAAACAGAAATGAATGGCCTTTGTTAAAAAGAGGACCCCAGCTTTCCATTCCTACTTTTAACTCCTAAATATGAGCAAACTGCAACATTTTAAACCAAGACTTTTTAGCAGTGGCATGGTTAAGCAAGTTACCACTGCTATTCCCTGTGAGTGCATAGGGGAAAGTGGAGTTAAATGTAACATGGGTAAATTGTAGGGTAGCTCGGGGTAAAATGCCACCCGCCCTCAAAACACTTTCAGTTGAGCAAGAGTAAAACTGCCATGAAGTGGTTTCTGTGAGAAGTACAGACCCCGGGTGGTGGAGTGGCCCCAAGTTACCCTAACAAGACAGGCCTAGATTATATTCGGTGTTTATGCAAGTTTTTGGGGACTTAAAAATTCATCAATAGGATGCTAACTAGTTAAAATATCACATTTGGGATCTAGCTAATGATTAGCCCAACAGGGTAAATGCAGAGGCAACCCCATGCTTCAGACTATTTATTTATAGCCACTATGCTGCATTAGCTGGGTAACAGGTAATAATGCTTATTGCTAATAGTATACCTGATAATATGGACCATGCATAGGCTATATGTGAAAATAATTTAACAAATAATTTAACAATTTCTGGGAGGTGTAAATATATATTTTTCCTTCATTTTGGAGTAGGAAGTCCTTTTAAAAAGTCACTTGAACTGAGCTTAGTCCTTCTACATAACAACCCCCAGACCCTTAAAACAAGGGGGGGGGGGTAGGGACCCAACCTTTGTGTGGTAGCAGGGAGTAGCAGCACTTGCTATGCAAACGTGAGTATAACTCTGGTCACGCAAATGGAAAACTTTGTAAAAAAGTAGGAATCATTTGTGAGAATGAGGCGGACGAATTGGCCATCCACTCGTCAATCTGCGGGGCAACATTTAATCTGTGAGAACTTCCATGGTTATCAACAACGGAAGGAGATGCTTCAACAAAACTTTGCTTTTCAAAGTGGATGCTGTCCCTACAACGCATCACAAGCAGCCAGCTGCAGAGACAGGCTATGATCCGGGCTTCATCAGGTACTGGGAAAGTAGTCAGACCTTGACTTTCTCCACATTTTGTTACATTACAGCCTTATTCTAAAATGGATTTGTTTTTTTCCCTCATTAATCTACCCAAAATACCCCATAATGTCAAAGCAAAAACAGGTTTTTAAAAATGTTTGCAAATTTATGAAAAAATATGAAAAAATAAAAAATATCACATTTACATAAGATTTCAGACCCTTCACACAGTACTTTGTTGAAGCACCTTTGGAGGCGATTACAGCCTCGAATCTTCTTGGGTATGACACAACAAAGCTTGGCACACCTATATTTGGGGAGTTTCTCCCATTCTTCTTTGCAGATCCTCTCAAGCTCAGATCCTCTTCTCCCTTGATTGCTCAGTTTGGCTGGGCGTCCAGCTGTAGGAAGAGTCAAGGGTGGATCCAAATTTCTTCCATTTAAGAATGGAGGCCCACTGCGTTCTTGGGGACCATCAATGTGGCAAAAACATGGGGAAGGATACCAAAATATCTGTGCCTCGACACAATCCTGTCTTGGAGCTCTACAGACAATTCCTTTGACATCATGGCCTGGTGTTTGCTCTGACATGCACTGTCAACTGTGGGACCTTATATAGACAGGTGTAGGTATAAACAGGTGTGTGCCTTTCCAAATCATGTCCAATCAATTTAATTAAGCACAAGTGAACTCCAAATCAAGTTGTAGAAACATCAAGGATGATCAATGGAAACAGGATGCACCTGAGCTCTATTTCGAGTCTTCTAGCAAATGGTCTGAATACTTATGTAAATAAGGTATCTGTTTTTTATTTGTAATAAATGAGCAAAATGTATAAAAACATTTTCACTTCGTCACTATGGGGTAATATGTGTAGATTGATATGGGATTTTTTAAAAATTTAAACCATTTTAAAATAAAGCTGTAACGTAACAAGATGTGGAAAAAGTCAAGGGGTCTGAATATTTTCCGAAAGTACTGTAAGTGAATGAGCTAGCTTACTACCTCCATGCTAACGTTAGCTAGCTATAGAACTACCGCATTTAGCTCACATCTTCCATCTAAATAACACTAAAGTAACCAAATGAACATGGCTACCAACAGCTGGTAGACAACTGCTGGTGCTGTCATACTAGACAGTACAAGCCTATGGGAAAATAGTTGTTTTGTTCGCGATGGAGGTCAATGTTTTGTACAGAGCCCTGTAGCTGGGGCCAAAACTGTGTGTGTCTGTGTGGATTGCGGGCTAAAACAAAACACGACGCCTCGGCCATGTATTCGATCATGGATCTGGTGACAGAGCCATGAAGGAGCCATGTTTTCTTTAGAGGGGCGGAGAGTTTATTTCTGGAGCTAGCCGCAGGAGTTGTGTTATGGGAGCTGCTGGCTGTCTGCTAGAGGTTGACCGATTATGATTTTTCAACACTGATACCGATTATTGGAGGACCAAAAAAGCCGATACCGATTAATCGGACAATTTTATTTTTTTGTAATAATGACAAATGTATTTATTTATTTGAATTTTACCCCTTTTTCTCCCCAATTTCGTGGTGTCCAATTGTGGTCGTAAAGGACCACCTCCACCTCCAAAACAAATGGCAACAATAATCATTCCTTGCCATGTGTAGGTTCAACTGCAATTCAACTAGTAAAATGCTCCAATCATGTGTTCCGGTAGTATATTTCAGAATAAATCGGTAGGATAACTGGTCCCTTTGAGCACCAGTACCAATACCAGCGACAGTCAGTCTAGCTACAATCAGTAAGAAGGTTAGAGACCTAACCAATCAAATTACCCTTGACAATAGCAACATAGGAGTCACTCAGAGTGCAACACGTGGAAGGGAATCTCCAGTGCACTCTTCCAATGGTTAACACACATGACACTAATAAATAGAATCCTCCATTGAGGAGGAAAATTATTAGAATCATAAACCACGATCACACCACGTACGACTGGTCCAATACTTAAAGAGTACTTCCGTCGTGAGGTTAGCTTCTATGTGGATAACATAGCTATGAAAGAGACTTCATACCTAACACCACTACAATAGTGGAAGACACAGTGACTTGTAGTAAAAACTACTACAGACTCCCTCGACACCAATTCTGACTGACCTCCAGGCATTGACCTAAAAATTACCTGACTACGTCAGACTCATCCTGAACAAGTTGTAATCTGCCAGGATGCTTGGTTTTCTTCCCTTGACATGCGCACTTGTGTAAGCATAAACGCACATGCACAACAGAACATCCAATTAGGATTTATGCTAGGATCACTTAAGGGTCCAAGCAAAATACCAGCCGTAGTAAATAAAGTTGAACATTTACTTCTAGGCCTTTGACTCTACAGCACTCACCAGTTTTCTTCCCAGAAGTCCATAGGTCATCCCTGTAGACTGCCAAAACTAGTGCCTTCCAGCTGTAAACTTATCATATAGTTATCAACTTAGGATAGTGCCTAAGGAACACACCAAGTAGGAAAACCCTAGATATGGCATTAGAGACAATGTCATGATAGTCATTTTGCCAGAACATTGGACGTATATAGAATACAGTCCAATTAGTTGATTTTTGTGTGAGAACTATATTTTGTATATATTTTGTTTATGCTTTCATTCCTTTTCGGTTCAGTTCCTTTGACACTTAGGAAGCGATAGAGCCATTAACAAAGTCCCCATACAACCATCACTTACTGCCACAACGCCGCTCATTGGGGAATGAATGTAATTCTATATATTTCATGAGTATGTGTGCGTTGTTAACATCTGCCTAAGTTACTGGGTCCGGAACGGCGACTCCAAATCCGGATACCCACGATCCATCCTTGTGGCAGCATGCCACGCTGTCAGAGAGCCTACCAAGGTAAACCAGCAGAAGGGGAGGGGGGGGGGGGGAGAAAGTGTCCCGGAGAAAGTGTAAAAGATCGGTGAAGAATCCAGCTACGAACTGGTTAGTTTGTCACAACTTGGGAAGCTCATGGGAGACGGTGTGGCCACATTACCATAACGCTGTTTATATAATAGCCCCAGATATAAGGTTTACATCTAATTGTTGTATAAGATGAATGAGTGAGTATGACACTGTTTACACAATTTTACAATATGATTTTGGACTGTTTAATGAAGGAAAACTCAAAAAGGAAATTGGATTTGAACTAAATCAGAGGACCACCCCTGAGCCCAGTTAGGGTCAGATATCCTGGGATAGCCTTTTCCTGCCATTCCGAATAAAACCCAACTTTGAGAAATTATCACCAGACCAAGCTTACCTCAATTACGAGATGGCTAAAGGTGTATGCCATCGCTGAATCTTTTTAACCATACCACGTGGTTAAACTCTTAGACTATCGATACCGACAGAATAAGAACAAGTCTTTGATATTGATTACTAGTCTGCAGCTAGGAATTCGGCATCATTGAACGCGAAGAACGACAACCACCGAAACATTAATTCTATAACGAATGTCACTCTGAACAATCCCCTCTAACCACAACCGAGAGAGAGAGACGGACAATTCTATAAAATAAATGAACTTTTCACCAGCGATCAAGACGACACACTGAGCGTAAATATATATATTGATTGCAATTGTTCCCGACTGAGTGAGCGTTCATGTGTAAGGATTAGCATTTCAATTGTTATAGCTATCACTTTGTAGTGACTTCTTAGTCGACCCCCACTCCCCCTCGTCAAACAAGCCGCCATGCCGGTTCAGCCCACTAGGGCACATTCTCCTATCATTTCATGTAACCACATTTACCATGTTTGTTTGTTTGTTTATGCATTTCTGTGAATTACCTACTTAGTAATAAATAAATGGTTTAAGACAATTGATGTATGGATGACTCGTAGTGAAGACTGGCTTCGTGCAGATAACCAACAATTTACGACGTTTGGAATGAGACTAACGTGAGGTACAGTAAATACTTCATTAATTTGAAGATAAAATATCTGAAAAGTTATTTGTAATCTGAATATTTTTCCTTGGTGCCCTGACTTCCTAGTTAATTAGTTACGTGATTAATTAGTTGATCGCGCAGTAACGAATTAGAGAGAATCTTGGATAAAAACTATAAGTCAGCCATTCCGATTAATCGGTCGACCTCTATTGTCTGCACTTGGGCTCTGTGTGTGTGGATGGCTCGATGGATGGGGTCTGTGGTGCCAGGCGATAGAGCTTGCCTGCGGGCTAAATTGAAATGCGATGCTTTGGTCATGGATCTGATTGTGGATCTGGGGGTCATTTTGGAGAAGTCCTGGAGACAGGCTTTCTTTGGAGGAGTGGACTGTGGATTTTGTTCAATGGGAAATAAATCTTAGGTTCCATGTTGTCACAGTTGCTTCTTGTTGAAGAGGCATCAGCTAACGTTAGCTTCCTCTGCTTCTTGTTGAAGAGGCATCAGCTAACGTTAGCTTCCTCTGCTTCTTGTTGAAGAGGCATCAGCTAACGTTAGCTTCCTCTGCTTCTTGTTGAAGAGGCATCAGCTAACGTTAGCTTCCTCTGCTTCTTGTTGAAGAGGCATCAGCTAACGTTAGCTTCCTCTGCTTCTTGTTGAAGAGGCATCAGCTAACGTTAGCTTCCTCTGATTCTTGTTGAAGAGGCATCAGCTAACGTTAGCTTCCTCTGCTTCTTGTTGAAAAGGCATCAGCTAACGTTAGCTTCCTCCGTTTCTGAATTCGTTTGTGGCCTTTTTTTCTAGCTGGCAAAATAAGTGAGCTAGATTGTTTGTGTATTACCATATGTTGATAACTTACCCACGTTTGTCACTGGTATTGGCTAGTAAATATCCGAAATCTTGCCAGCTAGACAGTTATAGCCGCAAGCTAAAACTAGGGAAAGAGGGAAGAGAGAATTTACTTTGTTTCATCTGCAGCTGGCTTGATAAAGTAATTTTACAGACTATAATTGCTCAATAAGTTGTGAATATCGTAGGAAAATCCTCAAAGCTTAGTGGGCATCAGCTCATCATGTACAGTAGGTTCACCGTGTGAATCATCGTGTTCGGTTTTCATACGCAGGGAGAATAAATTGTACAATTGTAAAGTAAAAAGTTAGAACCCATGTATATTCATAGTTGCAGGAAGTCATGGTACCGAGGGTGCTGCAGAACCCCCTGACAAATCACAATTCAATTCATATTATTTGAACTGATATATTCTAGGCCTTTATTACTCCTGTATGAGCAGAGAAAAATACTCCACAGCAGAGTGGGGTGACAGAAAGGGAGGAGGCTGAGAAGGAGAGCGGATGGTGTGGTTGCTGACACTTGTCAACCTTCAGCTCACTGCTTTAAAAGTACAGGCTCATGATAACGAGCTGACAGTCCAGTTCCTCTTTTGAGACACCAGACCAAAGACGGTTTCAATGTCTGTCATGAATAGCTTACATTTATTGGCCAACTTAAAAAAAAAAAACTTGGAAGAGCGGTCTGCGGGGATCAGTCAGCGCAAACACACACACACACACACGTCCCAAGGAGTCTCTGTTTCACAAACAGCCCACTTCAGGGAGCCAGCTGACGTCGCTGGGCGCTAGGAAACTCACCTGCTTCTTATCCTGTAGCTCCATGGCAACCAGCGCAGCCTCTCACCATGCTCCGAGTCTCATACACACACCAGACGAGCATAGGCAGCGCCTTCACCCTCCGAATGTCCCCTCGATCCCCAACTTTGGCTGTCCCCTCGATCCCCAACGTCGGCTGGAGGACAATGTCACCCACTGGCCCCGCTATGTCAGCCTGCTCTGCCAGTCTGAGGGGATGACCACGCACGCCCACATGGACTCACTGCAGGGTACGCTGGGAGATGTAGTTTTTGAGGAGGCTAGTTACTGTAGTCACGAATGGCGGGGTAGATCTGTGTGGGGAAGAGATCAGTAAAAGGAAAGATAAATGATTACGGTATTGGTATATAGCAGTGATTTCATACCCTAGCTATAGGTCCGTGGGAAAGAGGCAGAGACGGATGTCTTTCTGACAGTTTCAGCTGAACAGGTACAGGAACCAAACCCAACTTGTATGATCCATTTACTTAACATGTATACATGGTGTAAGAATGCGGTCCAATAAGCAACTGGTGCAAACTACTGTGCACTTACGGAAAGACGTCATGAACTTATATAGCCAGCCCATTCACAACAAGAGCCTACGTCAGAAGCAGAACTATTCGTTGCTGACAGATGTACAATAGATTAAATGTACTCACTTTCTGCGTATGCTTATCCTTGGATTTCCTTGCACTGATTTGACCTGTACTTACAGTGTCTTCTATGGGAGAGAGAGAGAGGCGATGAACGACAGCCCACATGTCATGATGCTTTTATAGTGACTTCCGGTTTTAGTGTGCATACGGAGCTTATGGTTTCACATGCCATCTAGATAACTGAGAGTCAATGGTAGTGTCTGCAGATTCTGCCATGGAAAAACAAGAATGCAATGCACCTAGCTAAAACTTCGCACAATCAATGCTGTGTGACAAAAACACGTGTTAACGTTGCCAGCTAAAGCACTGTTTACGATTCGTCGCCAGCTAGCTAATGCGAGCTAAGCTAGCTAGCGTTGCCATTTGCAACGTCAAGGTTCGTTTTCTTATCGATGTCAAGAGACGCCTGCGATAACTGGCAATCGCGCGCTAAGCAATTTACAGAGCGAATGGCACCACTGTCAATGCGCCAAATATATCTGTCACACTCACGTTCAGGTTGCAACGAGGTCTGTCTCTCGTCACACCGTTTAAACCTCAATTTGATCTCGAAAAGCCCGTGTACAGTCCACTAGTGAAACGCCATGTTCGTGAAGGAGTGGCATTTCTTGTTGGAAGCTGTGAAGTACGGTTGTGATAGGTTGGGATTCCTGGAGGGCTTGCCATAGGTGGAATATTCTCTCGTTTGTTGATAAGGGTTTTGATTGACGTGTGTAGGAGGGGCGGCTGGTGGAAGTCCTATTTTTACGGTCTAGACACGAATCGACCGTTTTAGTTTTACTTATCCTCAATTCAATTTCAATTCAAGGGGCTTTATTGGCATGGGAAACACATGTTAACATTGCCAAAGCAAGTGAAATAGATAATTAACAAAAGTGAAATAAACAATAAAAATGAACAGTAAACATTACACTCACAGAAGTTCCAAAAGAATAAAGACATTACAAATGTCATATTATGTCCATATACAGTGTTGTAACGATGTGCAAATAGTTAAAGTACAAAATGGGAAATAAATAAACATGGGTTGTATTTACAATGGTGCTTGTTCTTCACTGGTTGCCCTTTTCTTGTGGCAACAGGTCACAAATTTTGTTGCTGTGATGGCACACTGTGGTATTTCACCCAGTAGATTATTATAGAGTATCAAAATTGGGTTTGTCTTCAAATTCTTTGTGGGCAGTGTGCACATAGCCTGTCTTCTACAGTATGGGGGCCTTTCTCAATAGCAAGCCTATGCTCACTGTATCTGTACATAGTCAAAGCTTTCCTTAAGTTTGGGTCAGTCAGGGTGGTCAGGTATTCTGCCACTGTGTACTCTCTGTTTAGGGCCTAATAGCATTCTAGTTTGCTCAGTTTTTTTTGTTAATTCTTTCCAATGTGTCAAGTAATTATCTTTTGTTTTCTCATTATTTTTATTGGGTGTAATTGTGTTGCTGTCCTGGGGCTCTGTGGGGTGTGTTTGTGTTTGTGAACAGAGCCCCAGGACCAGCTTGCTTAGGGGACTCTTCTCCAGGTTCATCTCTCTGTAGGTGATGGCTTTGTTATGGAAGGTTTGGGAATCGCTTCCTTTTAGGTGGTTGTAGAATTTAACGGCTCTTTTCTGGATTTTCAATCTCTCTGTAATCTTTTTCAAAGGTGAGTAGGTTACTGCATAGTTGGCTTTACCAGAGAGGAAGAGGCGGTCCATGAAAATGAGCCCACGAAGTAAGGATTATTTTGTAGGGTGGTCCATCAGAGCATGTCGAATTTGGTCAACATTGATTTGTTAATTTTCTACATGAGGCAATTTTTTGTTGTTGTTGATTGAATATAAGTTTCTTCATGGTTAGGTTGTTACCAATCCACTGATATAAAATGGATGCACGTTGAAAAAACAACAACTTTATATCAGAGTTGTGTCTGTTGTCATGGAGATAGAAGCCTCATCATTTTAGCATGGACATTGCCATTGAGGGCTTCCACCATTTTAAAGTGTTCAACTGGGTGGGGATTGCTACGAGTTGGGCACAATCAGCCAAAGAAGAAGAATATATTGTACTACTTTAAAACGTAGAGAACCTCAATGGCGCTTCCCATGCTGTCACAGACCGGCCACATCATGATGATGCAAAATGCATAATTTTGCATATTCCTGATATGGCTGGTGAAACTTTGCTTATTCACAATGATTCACAGCTGTAATGGCTGCCAAAAGCGCTTCCACCAATGGTAGGGCAACATTTTAATTTCCACCTAAATAGACATACCCAAATGTATTTATTTTTCATGACATGGCCATAAACAATAACTGGTATTGTTGCATTGTTTAAGAAAGGTCTGGAATTCACCTTTCTGGTAAAAAATTATTATAAATGCTGAGATTTTCTCCTAAAACGTCCAATGAGCGTCGCAGATACCATTCAAATGTGTGCCGACTGATTACAACAGCAGCATAAAGCACAAAGTGATTTTGTCCGTCTGTGACCATGGAAAAGTCGTCTTCTTTCAATTCTGTAGCATTTTTTTCCATGTTGAGAGCTCAAAATCCAGCTGAGACTATCACAGCGAGATGAAACCACAATGGCTGGACTGTCATCGTTTCATTTGTTGTCTCTAAAGCTGGGCTCACTCGCTCAGAGGAAGAGATAATCGATTCTTTGTATGGATAGAAGACCTGGGATAACTATAGTTTTTTAACTAGGCTTTGTGGAAAGTACCTATTTTCTCTCGGAACGAATAGTTACTTTGGAGGTGACTACAAATATTTGAATACATATCCCAAAAAGTACTACTTTTTAAAAACTATTTCAATTCAGATCTCAGAAAGTAACTACTTTTTTTAAATGTTTGATTACAGATCTCAGGAAGGGACTTCTTTCCTGAAGCTATTGGATTGGCTGCTTTAAACTAATGTCAGGAATGTATCTGGAACTGCATGTTGAAGGTAGAAATGAAAGGGATAGAGCACACGCCATCTCCTATACTATTTCAATCTATCTGACAGTCATATGTGACCTACACAATACATTTCTATCTGAACATTCCATTGTCCTATATGTCCATTGCCCCAGGTGTACATAATCAAGTCAAACAAATTATATTCTGAACCGATAAGTATAAATAAGTTGTAATTCTCAACTACTGTATGATTCTTTCAACATGCCACTGAAAAGGTTGAAAGCGGCAACACTTTTCATTTTGCAACACTTAATAACCATATTTTGTGACTGCAAGCATTCTCAGTTTTATTTTACTAGGCAAGTCAGTTAAGAACATTTTTTTTTCAATGACAGCCTAGAAACAGTGGGTTTATTGCCTTATTCAGGGGCAGAATGACAGATTTTTACCTTGTCAGCTCGGGGATTAAATCTTGCAACCTTTCGATTACAAGTCTAACGCTCTAACCACTAGGCTACCTGCCGCCTCAGTAACACCTAACATTAAACTGTTCAAGAAGCAGCAGAGGGAGCACCCTCCGATCCACATCGATGGGACACCATTGGAGAAGGTGGAAAGTTTTTTTTTTAAGTTCCTCGCGTCCATATCACTGACAAACTGAAATGGTCCACCCACGCAGACAGTGTGGTGAAGAAGGCGCAACCGCACCTCTTCAACCTCAGTAGGATGAAGAAATTTGGCTTGTCACCTAAAACCCTCAAACGGCAACTGCACACCCACAACCGCAGGGCTCTCCAGAGGGTGGTGCGGTCTGCACAACGCATCACAGGGGGAAAACTACCTGCCCTCCAGGACACCTACACTACTAACAATTCCAAAACTACTACCTTATAGACACAAGTGTAAAGGGATAAAGAATATGTACATAAAGATATATGAATGAGTGATGGTACAGAGCGGCATAGGCAAGATACAGTATATGGTATCGAGTACAGTATATACATATGAGATGAGTATGTCAACAAAGTGGCATAGTTAAAGTGGCTAGTGATACATGTATTACATAAAGATGCAGTAGATGATATAGAGTACAGTATATACGTATACATATGAGATGAATAATGTAGGATATGTAAACATTATATTAGGTAGCATTGTTTAAAGTGGCTAGTGATATATTGTACATCATTTCCGAATCAATTCCCATTATTAAAGTGGCTGGAGTTGAGTCAGTGTGTTGGCAGCAGCCACTCAATGTTAGTGGTGGCTGTTTAACAGTCTGATGGCCTTGAGATAGAAGCTGTTTTTCAGTCTCTCGGTCCCAGCTTCGATGCACCTGTACTGACCTCGCCTTTTGGATGATAGCAGGGTGAACAGGCAGTGGCTCGGGTGGTTGTTGTCCACGTGTATGTGACCAATAACATCTGTTAAACACGTGTGTGTGACCAATAACATCTGTTAAACACGTGTGTGTGACCAATAACATCTGTTAAACACGTGTGTGTGACCAATACGATTTGATTTGAGTTGCCTGTGTAATAAAACTGTACTTTCTTTTGGATCAACATTTTATTTGCATGTCGTTACATACAGTCATACTCTGGTAATGGTATGTTAATTGCGAAGCAATGAGCTGAGTTTTTGTAACTACTGTACAAGAGGTATAGTGACTGTTCCTTATTCCACTTTTGTAAAGACTGCATTATTATGGAATTATAAATGAGTTTACAAAGTCCTAGGTAACAACAATGTTGCTATTGTAGTAACCACAAGGTTACTACAAAGGTTATTACTACAATGTATAAGAACTGGATGTCAAGTGGTACTGTATCACTTATCTCACTCATTATGGCAATATAGTAATTTTCAAGCTACAAAAGTGCAAAAAAAAGTATAATGCTGAGGTGATTCCCTAAACAGAGAGTACACAGTGGCAGAATACCTGACCACTGTGACTGACACAAACTTAAGGAAAGCTTTGGCTATGTACAGACTCAGTGAGCATAGCCTTGCTATTGAGAGAGGCCGCCAAAGGCAGACCTTGCTCTCAAGAGAAGCCAGGCTATGTGCACACTGTCCACAAACTGAGGTGGAAACTGAGCTGCACTTCCTAACCTCCTGCCAAATGTATGACCATATTAGAGAGACATATTTCCCTCAGATTACACAGACCCCAAAATTATTTGAAAACATAAACTCCATTTGAAAACATAAACTCCCATATCTATTGGGTGAAATACCACAGTGTGACATCAGAGCAGCAAGATTTGTGACCTGTTGCCACAAGAAAAGGGCAACCAGTGAAGAACAAACACCATTGTAAATACAACCCATATTTATGTTTTTTATTTTCCATTTTGTACTTTAACTTGTATGAGTGTAATATTTACTGTACACTTTGTATTGTTTATTTCACTTTTGTTTATCTATTTCACTTGCTTTGGCAATGTTTCCAATGCTAATAAATCCCCTTGAATTTAATTTAATTGAGCAGACCGATTAGGCTTTTTGGCATTATAAGGCACGGGACACTACAGGGTTCAGAGCGCTTTGTACACCAATGTCAGTCAAAACCAGAACCGCTCATCTCAGAAGTTTTTAACTCTGAGGTGTGATGACATCAAGACATCTTAGTCTTTTGTTCATTTAGAAAATGTTCTGTAATTTTATTTCACTTTCAAAATGTCAAGTAGATCTATAGGGGGGGGGGGGGGGGGTGGAATCAAACTGAAACCCTTAGACTTAATATTAAGGTAGCAAATTGTGAATACTGTGCCATGTGTGTGAACTTTGGATATCTCGAAGAGAAACAGCTTCTCTGCCACAAACCAGACCTGTTGTGGCAGTAAATAATGAGCCCACTAATAATGAGCCCACTAATAATGAGCCCTCTAATAATGAGCCCGTCAATAAAACAAACAAAACTAACTTGAACTTTTTTGTTTGTGAGGATTTCTGGATCCCGTGTGGCTCAGTTGATAGGGTATGGTGTTTGCAACACCAGGGTTATGGGTTCTATTCCCACTGGGAAAAAGTACAAAAATGTAAGAGCATCTGCTAAATTACTCAAATGTAATGATAGAGTGTACTGCCCTGTTGAGGAGAGCGTTTCATTGTACCGTTTACACTGTACCCTGTGCATGTGACCAATAAACTGTAGAGGAGAGCATTTCATTGTTTCCTGTGCATGTGACTAATGAACTTTGGTTAATTTTGAGACCATTTGACTTGAGCCTGTTGTAATCTGTTTATAATTGTATAATTAGCCTAGCAGTAGTAATTATCATGTTATGGGTTAGATGGGATGATCTATGTGCATTGTGTTTGTGCTGAGATAAAGGGGGCCTGTCTCTGAGTGCAAAAATGATTCCATAACATAACATAAGACCGCTCGAGCGCCTGTTGATTTTGTCCACCCAAACTAGACCCGATCAGGACACACAGGTTGAAATATCAAAACGAAAACTGAACCAACTATATTAATTTGGGGACAGGTCAAAAAGCATTAAACATGTATGTCTATTTAACTAGCTAGCTTGCTGTTGCTAGATATTTTGTCCTGGGATGTAAACATTAGGTTGTTTTGTCACCTGAAATGAACAAGGTCCTCTACTCCGACAATTAAACCACAGATAAAAGGGTAAACCAAGTTAGTTTCTAGTAATCTCCCCTCCTTAGGGTCTTCTTCCTCTTCTTTGGACTTCATATGGCGGTTGGCAACCAACTTCAAGGTGCATTACCACCTCTAACTGGACTGGACAGTGGACCTCAGTTCACCTTTCAACCACCCACATGGGTATACGCTGCTAAAAGCCAATGAGGATATGGGAGAGGCGGGACTTGCAGCGCATCAAGCATCACAAACAGAACCAAGTTCTATTTTAGCGCGCAGTGTGGGTGCAATGATTGACTAACTTGTATGTGTAAATGTATTTTGCAATGATCGCGCTCGCGCTGTGTGGTCAGCCTGTGAGGGTTGAATAGGAGCCATGTGTCTGGGGTTAGCTCTGATAGACCATAATCACTGTTTTATAACTTTACAGTTTTTTTATACTCTTAGAATGAATATGCAGTTTTTTTTTTAAAATACATTCTTAGAGATTGAAAGTAGTGTTAGGTTTAAGGTCTTTGTGTTTGAGAAGTGTAATTATCTAGTGGACAGCAGTAGACTGTAGGAATGTGTACTACTACTACTAACTCAATCTGACTGATTTTTTATTGATTTTATGTACCCTTTATTTAATTAGACAAGACCCCGCACAAACCCTAACAACGCTGGGCCAATTGTGCACCGCCCTATCGGACTCCCAATCAAGGCCGGTTGTGATACAGCCTGGATTCAAACCAGGGTGCCTGTAGTGACGCTTCTAGCATTGAGATGCAGTGTCTTAGACCGCTGCGCCACTCGGGAGCAGCGATAAGAAGACCTGGGAAAGGCCCGGAGGAGTGCAAAGGCTCTGAACTCTGGGACATGATAACACCAAGAGGAACGGACTCAGTTTCTGCTCAGCAACAGAGACTGGTTGTTCATCCTAGACATACGGTAGGGGGGTCTAGTCAGAAGTGGGGTTTAGTCAGAAAGGTATACATCTATGTGCTTGTGTGACCTGTAGATTGTATTTTGCAGCTACAACACTCAGTGTGGTGAATAAATCTAGCTTGATTTTGAGTCCGTCTGGAACACAGGAGGTTGGTGGCACCTTAATTTGGGAGGACGGGCTCGTTGTAATGGCTAGAGCGGAATAAGTAGAATAGTATCAAATACATCAAACACATTTTTTAAAATATTTATTTGACCTTTATTTAACTAGGCAAGTCAGTTAAGAACAAATTCTTATTTTCAATGACGGCCTAGGAACAGTGGGTTAACTGCCTGTTCAGGGGCAGAACGACAGATTTGTACCTTGTCAGCTCGAGGGTTTGAACTTGCAACCTTCCGGTTACTAACCACTAACCACTAGGCTACCCTGCCGCCCCGGTTTGATGCCATTCCATTCACTCCATTCCAGCCATTCTTATGAGTCGTCCTCCCCTCAGCAGCCTCCACTGGTCTGGATTATTGTACCAGAAATTAGAACCTAACAGTAGCCTACAAAGATTCCAGGATTGCCAGGCCTACTGTAGGCTTCTGGGCTAGAAGTTGTTTCCATACTGTAGTTATGTAAGAATGGGACAGGTCAGTTTGTGGTTTTATAGGCCTATCAAACTAAATACAGCTGGAAAACAGTATCTCTTTCTAACATAGCTTTTCTATTAGCAATACATGTTCACATAGAATTTAAACAACAATACCTTATTCATCAAGCTTTTTCATAGTTATACACAAAAGTAAACAAGAACATCAATCCCCAAAATATGTTTAAGGCCAGGCACAACAGGCTGAAATGAAATGTTTGCTTCTACTTATACATTTTGAGATTTGTTGGTATTTTATAATATGAGTAATTTCTAAAAAAGAAGCATAACATTTTTTAAAACTTGATAAAAAAAAATATTTTCTTTAGTTTATCATACTATAGTGCCACTTTAAAATGGACATATATGAATCATTTCAAAACTCACTACATTAAATTACCAATAATTTAAAAGACCATTGCATAGATAGTGTTACAAACTGGACTATATTCAGTAACCTACTTTGAAGAGATGGTGATTGGCTATAAAAAGGCATTTGGCCCCCAAATTCAGTGTTCTTAAACTGCCACTTCCCGAAAATACCTCCTCCCACAACTAGTTTTTCTCAGCTTCAGAAGCATCTGCATTTACAATATATTGTGTGGTTATCCTTAAATATATTCTATTGTTGAATCACTACATGACCAAAAGTATGTGGACTTGTCGAACATCTCATTTCAAAATCATGGGCATTAATATGGAGTTGATCCCCACTTCGCTGCTTTAACAGCCTCCATTCTTCTGGGAAGGCTTTCCACTAGATGTTGGAACATTGCTGCAGGGACTTGCTTCCATTCAGCCACAAAAGCATTAGTGAGGTCGGGCACTGACGTTAGGCGATTAGGCCTGGCTTGCAGTCGGCATTCCAAATGATCTTCCACACCGATCTCAACAAACCATTTCTGTATGGACCTCGCTTTGTGCATGGGGGAATTGTCATGCTGAAACAGGAAAGGGCCTTCCCCAAAATGTTGCCACAAAGTTGGAGGCACAGAATAGTCTAGAATGTCATTGTATGCTGTAGCGTTTTCCTGAAAAGATTTTCCTTCACTGGAACTAAGGGGCGTAGCCCGAACCATGATAAACAGCCCCAGACCATTATTCCTCCATCAAACTTTACAGTTGGCACTATGCATTCAGGCAGGTAGCGTTCTCCTGGAATCCGCCAAACCCAGATTCGTCCGGCGGACTGTCAGATGGTGAAGCGTGATTCATCACTCCAGAGAACTAGTTTCCACTGCTCCAGAGTCCAATGGCGCTGAGCTTTACACCACTCCAGCCGACGCTTGGCATTGCGCATGGTGATCTTAGGCTTGTGTGCAGCTGCTCGGCCATGGAAACCCATTTCATGAAGCTTGTGGCGAACAGTACTTGTGCTGACGTTGCTTCAAGAGGCAGTTTGGTACTCTGTAGTGAGTGTTGCAACTGAGGACAGGCAATTTTGATTCACTACGTTTTTCAGCACTTGGCAGTCCCATTCTGTGGGCTTGTTTGGCCTACCACTTCGAGGATGAGACAATTTTGCTCCTAGATGTTTCCACTTCACAATAAAAGCCCTTACAGTTCACCAGGGCAGCTCTAGCAGTGCAGACATTTTACGAACTGACTTGTTGGAAAGGTGGCATCCTATGACCGTGCCACGTTGAAAGTCGCTGAGCCATTCTACTGACAATGTTAGTCTATGGAGATTGCATGGCGGTGTGCTCGATTTTATACACCTGTCAGCAACGGGTGTGGCTGAAATAGCCGAATACCCTCATTTGAAGGGGTGTCCACAAACGTTTGTACATATATTGTATATTGTACATTTTTTATTCTAGATAAAATTTTCATTGGAAAAATGAGCCAAAAATGCATTTTATGTGCGTGTCTAGTATTTCACAGATAGAAAGATAACAAGTATTTATCCACAATCTGCTCTGGACAAGTCCGGTCATGGAGTGTCTTAACAAAATTAAACCAAATATTTAGACTGACTTTATCCAGTGTACAGAAAATTAGATTTGCATGATATGCAAATATGTGGCCATTTAATTAGATATTGCGTCATTTGCATATTTAAACCAAATATTTCAGAAGAATTGTAATACAAAAAAATATTATAATTGTGTCTGCATTCAACTGGTAAAAGTTCATTTCTATATTGATTAAGGGGAAAAAATTACCCTGTGAGGGTGTGGTGCCTGGCCTTAAATTACACAAACATTTATTGCAAATAAATCTTCACATTGATACATTGGTTATACAAAGGAATTTAAAAATGTGGACATTCATTGGTAATCATAGCTGTAATATGTCGACTTTTTTATAACTAAATTATGTAGATAAAAATATGAAGGCATTGATCTGTTTTGATAATCATCAGTGCAGGCCCGTTAATCAATAGGCTGATCCTGAGACATCTGGGCTGAGGGTATCAGCAGGCTCCCTCTCTAAGAGTGTGTGTGTGTGTGTGTGTGTGTGCGCGTGTGCGCGTATCTACTAGTTGCGGCTAGAGACAGAACTATTGATGGGTGGTTGTACCAGTTTCTCCATAATGACAGCAATGATGTGGCACAACTCCTTGGCCTGTAGGGCAGAGAACACACACACACACGCACACACACACACACACACACACACACACACACACACACACACACACACACACACACACACACACACACACACACACACACACACACACACACACACACACACACACACAAACACACACACACACACACACACTATTGAGTAGCGTTCAGGTTGCATCTCTAACGTGCGCTGCCCTTAGTGCCCAAGTCCCTTCCACTGTCTAACCTCACAGCTTATACAACTAACCTATACACCAGTGGTCACCAACCTGTTGTCCTGGAAAGCTCCAACTAAATTCTGCACTCCATGTATCTCTACAAGGGACTGGGGGTTGGTGACCATCGCACTGTCATAGCCTACTGTGTACTGAGTTGTACTTCACCTGCTTGAGGTGGACGGTGATGGTTTTTGGGCGTCCTGGGTTGCCGTATTTGATCTCCACTCCTGGCACCTTCTTGTCTTGCTTGGATTTGACCAAGCTCAGTGACTGCACTTCCACCAACGGGATCACAAACGCCCGCTCCTGAATAACACAGGAAAATTATTAGAAAGCATTTGTAGATGCGAACTAGAAATGATTAAAACATTAATAATTGCAGACATCTTTCAAAGCCACAGATCCATAAAATTCATCATGATCAATCAGTTCACTCATAATTCCCGAAACACTATGCCTACATTATGTACGTTTGGGGTGTCCCTCCATACACAGTGTTTCTGGGGTGTAAATTCATTACCTGTGTTTTGGGATGGCAGAACAACACTTCTTCTTGGTTGACAGCCACCAGGCAGGGCGAGGGGCAGCTGCGATGGCTGACCTTCTGAGCCAGGAAGATATTAGAGCCGAACAGAGGTAGGGAGCTCAGGCACTCTGGGGATAGAGGCAGCAAATCAATCAATATAATTATATTCATACAGCATTATACTGTAGATATAGTGAATCTAAATATATTTACAAATACATTTATCACAAAGTGCTTTACACAACCAAGGCCAAAATAAAAGTGTGTGTGTGCTGTGTGTGTGTGTTGGTGCCTCACCGAGTAAGCGTGCTTTGGCGTCGTGGGGGCTGAGGGACAGCATGGTGGTTCTCTCTCTGAGGGAGATAGAGTGGATCTGCTCCAGGTTGGTGCTGCCCCCTTCCTGTCGGGGGAGGTACTCCTTCAGTTCAGGCCTGACAGGGACAGAAGAGAGAGAACTGTCAGTAACTCTATCACTCTTAACACAGGACAGAGAGAACTATCACTGATGTCCGGTTTGAAAACAACCGTATGGCTCACAGTGAGGGCTGCTGAGTGTAGGCGCTAAAGCAGTGGTACTCATTGCGAGGCTCGCGGTGATTTTCCGATTTTCCCTGGATGGCAGATAGATGGCAGTAAAGCGCAGCTGTTGAACAGAAATAGAACGTTTGCCGAAATAGAACACAACTGCTCAGCTACAGGGACTGACACGTATCAGTTTGCTACTAGCTAATTTTGCAGTCTGGTCGACATGGATCGATTTATTGTAAAAAAAGAAAAGTAAATCTATTGACAATGAAAATGAGGGGAAGAGCTGGAGAACAACATGACAGCTATGAACGAATAACCACCGGAGAACAACATGACAGCTATGAACGAATAACCACCGGAGAACAACATGACAGCTATGAACGAATAACCACCGGAGAACAAGGAAAATCAGGAAGAACGAATAACCACCGGAGAACAAGGAAAATCAGGAAGATGGCAGCGGGGAAATGCAGCTAGCTAATGTAGCTAATGTAGCTAATGTAGCTAACGTGGCTCCGGTGGCAAAGAGAAGGATACGAGTCAAGAAGAACACCAAAAGTTCCAAGAGAAGTGGACAGAGGTCTTTTTTTTTCAACAAGAAAATTTAGAGCGACATTTCCAGTCACACATTGCCCACTTTGACACAACATATCCGCCACAAAGCAACTTCAGAAACAACAAAATAGCACAACCCAAAGGACAGCTCAAAGGACAACAACAAATGATGGACAGATCTTGCACTGTTGCAGAGAAGACGACAGAGGCAACATGAGATTGCTTGGATAGTCGCGAGAAACAAGAATACCTTCACAGACGCGGAGATTGTCAAATAATGTTTTTTGGCCTTAACTAAAATATTGTATGTTGATATTCTGAAAGCCTTTGTTACATTTTTTTCTGATAATAATATTGACTGGTCAAATCGGGCATCTGTGTGCACTGACGGCACCCCAAACATGCAAGGGAAGGAGAAGGGACTCAGGCCTGATGAGAAAGAGAGAGGATATTCCCGAATGTGTCACGTTTCATTGTATCATTCATCAGGAAGCACTTGTGGTTAAACTCAAAGAAGGTGACTGAATTTGATCCAGGAAGTTGTGCGCGTGATGCACATGATAATTGCAAGGGCACTGAATCACTGGCAGTTCCGTGAGTTGCTGGAGGAATACCAGACAGAATACAGCAGCTCTCTCTCCTCCCTCAAATCCATGAATTTGTTGCGAGCAAGGGGAGAGAGGAGCCAGAGCTGGATGATCCACAGTGGATATTAAAGCTGTTTTAACTTACCTACCACCTTACCTATCACCTACCACCTGAACACGGTGAATCTCCAGCTCCAAGGGAAAGCTACAACTCTGGGCAAAATGCTGCATGTGGTCACAGCATTTCAAAATAAATTCACCACACTGTTCATACCTGACAGACAGATTGTTCATTTCCCAAAACTCAGAGCAGTCACCACATCCAACCCAGACATAATGCAACATGTTAACTTTGATGCATTTGTGCGTGTGTTGGAAGAGTTGAAGTTGGAGTTTGAGTCAAGATTCAAGGATATCCTGGAGTTTTTAAACTTCATTGAGAATCCCTTTCATGTGCCAGTGTCATCTTTGACCCCAGTCATTACAGCCCTCTGTCCTGACTGTGCTGAAATAGAGAGTGAGATAGTGTCATCTCTGACCCCAGTCATCACAACCCTCTGTCCTGACCGTGCTGAAATAGAGAGTGAGATAGTGTCATCTCTGACCCCAGTCATCACAACCCTCTGTCCTGACCGTGCTGGAATAGAGAGTGAGATAGTGTCATCTCTGACCCAAGTCATCACAGCCCTCCGTCCTGACCGTGCTGGAATAGAGAGTGAGATAGTGTCATCTCTGACCCGAGTCATCACAGCCCTCTGTCCTGACCGTGCTGGAATAGAGAGTGAGATAGTGTCATCTCTGACCCCAGTCATCACAGCCCTCTGTCCTGACTGTGCTGAAATAGAGAGTGAGATAGTGTCATCTCTGACCCCAGTCATCACAGCCCTCTGTCCTGACCGTGCTGAAATAGAGAGTGAGATAGTGTCATCTCTGACCCCAGTCATCACAGCCTTCTGTCCTGACCGTGCTGGAATAGAGAGTGAGATAGTGTCATCTCTGACCCCAGTCATCACAGCCCTCTGTCCTGACCGTGCTGGAATAGAGAGTGAGATAGTGTCATCTCTGACCCGAGTCATCACAGCCCTCTGTCCTGACTGTGCTGAAATAGAGAGTGAGATAGTGTCATCTCTGACCCCAGTCATCACAGCCCTCTGTCCTGACCGTGCTGAAATAGAGAGTGAGATAGTGTCATCTCTGACCCCAGTCATCACAGCCCTCTGTCCTGACTGTGCTGGAATAGAGAGTGAGATAGTGTCATCTCTGACACCAGTCATCACAACACTCTGTCCTGACTGTGCTGGAATAGAGAGTGAGATAGTGTCATCTCTGACCCCAGTCATCACAGCCCTCTGTCCTGACTGTGCTGAAATAGAGAGTGAGATAGTGTCATCTCTGACCCCAGTCATCACAGCCCTCTGTCCTGACCGTGCTGAAATAGAGAGTGAGATAGTGTCATCTCTGACCCCAGTCATCACAGCCTTCTGTCCTGACCGTGCTGGAATAGAGAGTGAGATAGTGTCATCTCTGACCCCAGTCATCACAGCCCTCTGTCCTGACCGTGCTGGAATAGAGAGTGAGATAGTGTCATCTCTGACCCGAGTCATCACAGCCCTCTGTCCTGACTGTGCTGAAATAGAGAGTGAGATAGTGTCATCTCTGACCCCAGTCATCACAGCCCTCTGTCCTGACCGTGCTGAAATAGAGAGTGAGATAGTGTCATCTCTGACCCCAGTCATCACAACCCTCTGTCCTGACTGTGCTGGAATAGATAGATAGTGGAGCTGCAGGGAAAATGACACATTGCAAGGTGAACTAGGAGCAGGTGTTACCCATTTCTGGAGCCTTGTCAGACACAGAGTATCCACTTCTGAAGCAGTGTGTGCAAAAGGTGACATCCATTTTTTTTGTCAGGACTTATTCATGTGAAGCAACATTTTCAACAATGAATATTGTGAAACAAAAACAGAGAAACAGGATGACCAATGCACACCTGGATTGCCTCACAAGGATAGCAACAACAGACTATACATTTATGAATGAATTCAGTCAAGGAGCAGCAGGGACATTTTCTCTCATCCAACGACTGAGGTAACCCTTAATATGGGTCTTATACATGTGATGTAGCCTATGTGATGTGTGTATGTATATATTTGTGATGTGCTGTACATCAAATCAATTACAGGTGCTCTATTGCTCTCAATTTGCTCTCAAATTGAATAATTCGATAATATTGGAAGAAAACGTATAACAACTTAAAGATCTGTGCGGCTCTCTGAATGATTGTCTCAACCCAAAGTGGCCCCCTTACAAAAAATAGTGAGTAGCACTGAGCTAAAGGCTAAAGGTTAAGGCTAGTACTCACACAGAGGGCTCTTGAGTAAGACCCTGTGCCAGATGCTGCAGGACAGCCAGCTCTGCCATCTGCTGGACAACATTGGCACCACCGCTTGGCAGCAGCAGTTTGCCATCCAGGTAATCACCCAGGACCTGCAGGTAACAGACAGGGACAGAAGGAGTTCATTGAACTACAGGGACAGAAGGGTTGTCACCAGGGCCTGACATAACTGGAGGTGTTTTCTATGGTAATAGCAGAACTCGGGGTCGTTACTACGGTACCTGTTGGAAGTGGAACTCCAGGTACAGGTCATTGTCAAAGTGAAGGGGGTGTGTCCACACGACGCGGTGGAAGGACAGGAAAATGGAGCCGTCATCCAAAAGGAAGTCAAATAGGTACTCATCAGGGTGGATTGGCCGCATCATCCCCTCTGACGGAGGAGGGGAAGAAGAGAGGCAGGAAGGAGGTTGTGATAAGGCAGGATGAAGAGAGAAGAAGAGAGGCAGGAAGGAGGTTGTGATAAGGCTGGATGAAGAGAGAAGAATTCATTCCCACATTCATTCCCTTTAAAACATCTCTACACAGTCATTACCTATAAAACATCTCTGCACTTAGCAAAATAATACCATCTGACTGCTGTTAATCTGACTAATGTTGGAGGATTTATTCTGTTTTAATGTTACTACTGAATCACTATGATAAATATAATTTGTATTGTTTTATTTTATTTTTAACAAAGCTGAGATTTACTTTGCAGTCCAAAGTGTAGGAATACAGGTGAAATCAGTTATTGACAGAGTCATGGAGGCGTAACATGGAGTTCAAATCCCAGGTGAGGACATGTTGAATAATAATTACTGTATAAATAAACACACAATGTAATTCGTGACATCCTAATGACTCATTTCTGTTTGGGGGGGGCATCATGTGACAATTAGAATTAGAATGTGAAAGGTTTATGTGATCACATTGGAAATTTCACATGTGAAATCATGTGGGGTTTTTTAACTGTAAGGGAAGCCTTTTGCGGTCACAAAATGAATGTGTAACAATATTTTGTCAGATGCAGGTGAACAGTTTGGGGGAGTCATTTGGGTTATATTGTCACGCCCTGACCTTAGAGAGCCTTTTATTCTCTAATTTAGGTTAGGTCGAGGTGTGACTAGGGTGGGTACTCAAATTTTTGTATTTCTATCTTGGCCTGGTATGGTTCCCGATCAGAGGCAGCTGTCTATCGTTTTCTCTGATTGGGGATCGTATTTAGGCGGCCATTACCCACTGTGTTTTGTGGGATCTTGTTTTTGTGTTGATGCCTGTGAGCTCAACAGAACGTCACGTTTCGTTGCTCTTTATTGTTTTTGTGAGTTTCAATTAATAAACATGTGGAACTCTACGTATGCTGCGCCTTGGTCCGAGTATGATAACCACGACGATCGTGACAGAAGATCCCACCACAACAGGACCAAGCAGCGTGCCCAGGAGGAGAGTGTATCCTGGCCTTGGGAGGAGATATTGGATGGGAAGGGATCCTGGACTTGGGAGGAAATCCTGGCAGGACAGGATCGCCTTCCTTTGCGGGAGACGCAAGAAGAGAAGGGAGGACAGCGACGACGCCGGGGTTCGCGGCCAGGTAGAAATCTCAAAAGACAGCCAAATATTCAGAGGGGGAGGCACACGGGGTGGTCGGTGGAGCAGAGGAATGAGCCATAGACCATCAGGGAGTTGAAGGAGGAACTCGACAAAAGATTCCGGAGAGAGGTGGTGACGATGAGAGTGCTGCAGAGCGGGCAGCTGAGGAGCGTGACTGGTGTCATCTGCACCAGTTTCACGCATCTGGCCTCCAGTGCGCTTCCCCAGTCCGGTACGTCCTGTGTCTCCTCCACGCACTCGCCCTGAAGTGTGTGTCATTGTTCCGGTACAATTTGTGCCGGTTCAACGCACCAGGTCTCTAGTGCGCCTTCCCAGTCAGGTACGTCCTGTGGCTGCTCCTCGCACTCTCCCTGAAGTGTGTGTCACCAGTCCGGTGCCACCTGTGCTGGCCCCACACATCAGGACTCCAGTGTGCCTCCACAGTCTGGAGATTCAGGCGACGGTCCCCAGTCCAGAGCCTCCAGCGAGGGTTCCCAGTCCAGAGCCTCCAGCGAGGGTTCCCAGTCCAGACCCTCCAGCGAGGTTCCCAGTCCAGAGCCTCCTGCGAGGGTTCCCAGTCCAGAGCCTCCTGCGCGGGTTCCTAGTCCAGAGCCTCCAGCGAGGGTTCCTAGTCCAGAGCCTCCAGCGAGGGTTCCCAGTCCAGAGCCTCCAGCGAGGGTTCCTAGTCCAGAGCCTCCTGCGAGGGTTCCTAGTCCAGAGCCTCCAGCGAGGGTACCCAGTCCAGAGCCTCCAGCGAGGGTTCACAGTCCAGAGCCTCCAGCGAGGGTTTCCAGTCCAGAGCCTCCAGCGAGGGTTCCCAGTCCAGAGCCTCCTGCGAGGGTTCCTAGTCCAGAGCCTCCAGCGAGGGTTCCTAGTCCAGAGCCTCCAGCGAGGGTTCCCAGTCCAGAGCCTCCAGCGAGGGTTCCTAGTCCAGAGCCTCCTGCGAGGGTTCCTAGTCCAGAGCCTCCAGCGAGGGTACCCAGTCCAGAGCCTCCAGCGAGGGTTCACAGTCCAGAGCCTCCAGCGAGGGTTTCCAGTCCAGAGCCTGCAGCGAGGGTTCCTAGTCCAGAGCTTCCAGCGAGGGTTCCCAGTCCAGAGCCTCCAGCGAGGGTTCCCAGTCCAGAGCCTCCAGCGAGGGTTCCCAGTACAGAGCCTCCAGCGAGGGTTCCCAGTCCAGAGTCCCTGGCGACGATCCACGGTCTTTAGATTCCGGCGACGATCCACGGTCCGGAGTCCCCGGCGACGATCCCCGCACCAGGGCCGCAACCGAAGCTGACGGATCCGAGCAGGGTCTACATTCCGCAACGGAGCCGCCACCAAGGCTAGATGCCCACCCGGACCCTACCCTATAGAGTCAGGTTTTGCGGCCACACCTAAGTGTGTGGGGGAGGGGGGGGGGGGGGGGGGGTACTGTCACGCCCTGACCTTAGAGAGCCTTGTATTATTTAATTTGGTTAGGTTGGGGTATGACTAGGGTGGGTACTCTAGTTTTTGTATTTCTATATTGGCCTGGTATGGTTCCCAATCAGAGGCAGCTGTCTATCGTTGTCTCTGATTGGGGGTCATATTTAGGCAGCCTTTACCCACTGGGTTTTTGTGGGATCTTGTTTTTGTGTTGATGCCTGTGAGCCCAACAGAACGTCACGTTTCGTTGCTCTTTATTGTTTTTGTGAGCTTCAATTAATAAACATGTGGAACTCTACGTATGCTGCGCCTTGGTCCGTTAATTCATTAGAAGATCGTGACATACAGTATATAAGCTATATGATGTCTGTTTGTCCTCCTACCCTGGTCCCGGCTGGCATGGATAGAGAACTCGTTGACTTCTGACAGGTCCTGGATGCCCATCTCTGTACACAGCTCTTCCACCACCTCCAGAGCCACCTTGGTACACAGAGTCAAACTTTATTTTTCTTCATGATGATAATGAAAGGGAGGCAGGGGAAAGGAGAGAAGGAGTCTTGACTTACGCTAAAGCTGCGTATCTTACAGGGGAAGTCTACTCCACCCGGCAGCTTGATGGGGAACCGGCGAGAGCTTCTGCCAGCCTACAGAGAACAACACACACCAAGCGATGACGGAACTGATCGTCACAAAATAAAATAATATCCACACTCATGTCTCACCAGTATGGCTTCCATCTCTACTTGAGAGGGGACATGTCTGCGACCTCCGTGGATCAGAGACCGGAACAGGTTCTCCTTACAGTATTGAGACAGCTCTGAGATGGAGAGGAAACACACACACACACACGCACACACATGCACACGCACACACGCACACACACACACATCTGCATTGGATACAGAAGAGCGCTGGGGTAGCAGACAGCTGCAGACTTTTAAAGGGATATCTTTGGGGGCATCGCCAGTGTGTGAGGGGGGAGCAGGGCTGTGTGTGTGTGTACCTTGGTAAGGGTGTGAGGGGTCTTGGCTGATGTTTTGTAAGAGTTGTGTGACGTAGGGATTGAGAGTGCCAGAACAGGGGAAGAACCCTGTTACCAGGTTCAATAAACGCCAACCTCGGGTACAGCTCTGCCTGTATACCACACACACAAAACACACACACGCACATACGCAAGGAATTGACCCTCTGTACACTATTCACAGGTAAAGGTTTATACACAGACTGCCAGCCTCTCACCTGTGAGTGTTGTTAGTGGTCTGTTTAATGACCTGGCAGTAGATCTCATCTCTCAGGAACTCCTTCTCCTTCCCCAGCTGAACACGCAAACACGATGGACAGATTTTACTCCCATGTTTTCATTCAAGCAGTCGTATCCTCATTAGGAGTGTACGGTGAGCGATAGTGTGTGTGTGAGATATATGTATGTCTCACCATCAAGACATGGCTGACACAGTCTTCCTCAGACTTGTGATTCCCCAGAGGCTGGTCTCCCATGAACTGCATCACACCTTCAGAGAGAGTATTATCAATGCGGAAAATTGATACGCAATGTAGTGCAGGTGTGTGTGTGTGTGTGTGTGTGTGTGTGTGTGTGTGTGTGTGTGTGTGTGTGTGTGTGTGTGTGTGTGTGTGTGTGTGTGTGTGTGTGTGTGTGTGTGTGTGCGTGTGTGTTTATGTGTGTGTGTGTGTGTGCGTGTGTGTGTGTGTGTGTGTGTGTGTGTGTGTGTGTGTGTGTGTGTGTGTGTGTGTGTGTGTGTGCGCGTGTGCGTGTGTGTGGACTCACTCATGAAGGCCTGGACAGCCAGGTTATTAAGATCAGGATCAGAGTACAGGATGAGAGATTCCCGAACGGGAACCTCTGTGTACTGAACCATCTCTGAGAAGTTTCGACCTCCATCAAGAAGACCTCTACCCTCCATGCTGTGATAGAGAGAAAAAGCGAGGAGGAATAAGAGGAAGAGAAAGAGGAGGAGAAAGAGGAAGGAGGGGTGATGATTAAAGAGAGAAAAAAGAGGTGATTGTGTAGTTATGGCAGACAGTTGTAACACTAAACATAGGATTACATTGTACATTGTACAACCCTATTACCAGAGTTGTAATTGGGCTCCCGAGTGGCGCAGCGGTCTAAGGCACTGCATCTCAGTGCTAGAGGCATCACTACAGACCCTGGTTGACATTCCAGGCTGTATCACAACCGGCCGTGATTGTGTGTCCCATAGGGCGGCGCACAACTGGCCCAGTGTTGTCTGGGTTTGGCTGGTGTAGGCCGTCATTGTAAATAAGAATAGGTTATTAACTGACTTACCTAGTTAAATAAAGGTTCAATTAAAATGACCCCTCTTACCAAGTGTCAGCATCTCTGAAGTATTTCATGGCAAACTCTGTCATCAGGAACGTCTGTACGTCATTCATCTCACTACCCTGAACCGACCGAGCCGACCCCAGGACGGAGCCATCTCGGCTGGGTTGTGCTGAGCCGTTGTGGGAGGTGGGTCTGGGGGTTGGAGCTCTCATGCTCTTCCTCCTCTCGTCACGGCGGTCAAGGTGGACATGGTGGTAGTCAGGAGGGGCAGACGGCTGAGTGATGTCCGTGGGGAAGAGACCCGAGCGCCCCCCAATGGAACCGAAACACCAACCTGAGGGAGAGAGCAGGGTTAGGACTGTCACAGAGAGAGAGAGAGAGACAGAGGTCAAAGGTCACTGTGATGACCTCACCTGGTTTGAGGCCATCTATGGGCAGCAGTTTGATGATGTCACCCTTGCGGAAGTTGAGCAGGCTCTTGTCGACCGTCTCAAAGCTCTTCAGAGCGATCACATGATCCGAGCCCTGAGAAGGTTTGGTAGGAGGTTACACACAACAAAGATTCTATACAGTAAGATGTACCAAGAAATGTACACTATATATTCACAAGTATGTGGACACCCCTTCAAATTTGTGGATTTGGCTATTTCAGCCACACCCGTTGCTGACAGGTGTATAAAATCGAACACACAGCCATGCAATCTCCATAGACAAACATTGGCAGTAGAACTAAAGAGCTCAGTGACTTTCAACGTCCCACCCTCATAACATGTCACTTTTCCAACAAGTCAGTTTGTCAAATCTCTGCCCTGCTTGAGCTGCCCCGGTCAACTGTAAGGGCTGTTATTGTGAAGTGGAGAGGTCTAGGAGCAACAACAGCTCAGCCACATAGTAGTAGGCCACACAAGCTCACAGAGTAGGACTGCAGAGGGCTGAAACAATAAATATTGTCTGTCCTCGGTTGCAACACTCACTACCAAGTTCCAAACTGTCTCTAGAAGCAACGAGCAGCACAAGAACTGTTCGTCACAAGCTTCATGAAATGGGTTTCCATGGCCGAGCAGCTGCACACAAGCCTAAGATCACCATTCACAATACCAAGCATTAGCTAGAGTGCTATAAAGCTCGCTGCCATTGGACTCTGGAGCAGTGGAAACACGTTCTCTGGAGTGATGGATTGCTTTACACCAGGCAGTTCGACGGACAAGCCTGGGTTTGGAGGATGCCAAGAGAATGCTACCTGCCTGAATGCATAGTGCCAACTGTAAAGTTTGTTGGAGGAGGAATAATTGTTTTGTGCTAGGCCCCTTAGTTCCAGTGAAGGGTAATCTTAACGCTACAGCATAAAATTACATTAGAAACGATTCTGTGCTTCCTACATTGTAGTAACAGTTTCCTGTTTCAGAATGACAATGCCTCCGTGCACAAAGCGAGGTCCATACAGAAATGGTTTGTCGAGATCGGTGTGAAAGAACTTGACTGGCCTGCACAGAGCCCTGACCTCAACCCCATCGAACACTTTTGATTTACATTAGAACGCCGACTACGAGCCAGGACAATTCGCCCAACATCAGTGCCCGACCTCACTAATGTTCTTGTGGCTGAATGGAAGCAAGTCCCTGCAGCAATGTTCCAACATCCAGAAGAGTGGAGGCTGTTAGAGCAGCAAAGGGGGGACCAACTCCATATTAATGTCCATGGTTTGTTAAATGAGATGTTCGACGAGCAGGTGTCCACATCCTTTTGGCCATGTAACGTGTATATAAACAACTATTTGAATGATATGAGATGTGGAAGAGGAGGGGGTTTACCTCGACGAGTTCTTGGTGGAACAGCCTGACCACGGCAGTGATCTGAGCAGCTCTGTTGCTCTGCAGCTGCAGCTGTTCTTCTTTCAGACTGAATTCTACCATGTCTGCAGACCGCAGCTTCACCGACAGCAGCTCCGCGTAGCTACACAGAGAAAACCACAGCACTTACTGTACACATGCTGGGAGAACATACACCGACATCACATACTAGATGTATACTCTCACTTCATCATACATACATTCATAGTTCATATGTCTTTTCCATTTGGTTGTGATTGAAGGATGAGAGTACCTGTAGCTGCGTAGCAGGATCAGGTGTTTGGGGTTGATGCCTGAGGCTCTGGCCACCTTCAGCAGACGAAGCCCACGATGAGACACACCCAATACCTGGGTGTCCCCGCTGGTATCACCCTACAACACACACGCACGCACGCACGCACGCACGCACGCACACACACACACACACACACACACACAGACACAGGTTTAAACACACTCCAGCCTCTCACACACAGGAGAGAGAGGGGGGGGGGGACTAACTCACTTTGACAGGGAACAGTCTTGTGAAGTAGTTTTCCCAGTTGTCTCTGGCAGCCATCACTATCCTCTTCTTCATGGTGTCATCCTGGACCAAGCTGACACTTGTACCCACGTTGAAACTGGCTGGAATAGAGGGAGAATAGAGAGAAAATGACAGAGAATGGAGAGAGAAGGAGGGAGAATAGAGAGAGAAGGAGGGAGAAGAGAGGGAGAGTAGAGAGAGAATAGAGAGAGAAGGAGCGAGAATAGAGAGAGAAGGAGGGAGAATAGAGAGAGAAGGAGAGAGAATAGAGAGAGAAGGAGGGAGAGGAGAGGGAGAGTAGAGAGAGAATAGAGAGAGATGGAGCGAGAATAGAGAGAGAAGGAGGGAGAATAGAGAGAGAAGGAGGGAGAATAGAGAGAGAAGGAGGGAGAAGAGAGGGAGAGTAGAGAGAGAATAGAGAGAGAAGGAGCGAGAATAGAGAGAGAAGGAGGGAGAATAGAGAAAGAAGGAGAGAGAATAGAGAGAGAAGGAGGGAGAGGAGAGGGAGAGTAGAGAGAGAATAGAGAGAGAAGGAGCGAGAATAGAGAGAGAAGGAGGGAGAATAGAGAGAGAAGGAGGGAGAAGAGAGGGAGAGTAGAGAGAGAATAGAGAGAGGAGCGAGAATAGAGAGAGAATGAGGGAGAATAGAGAGAGAAGGAGGGAGAATAGAGAGAGAAGGAGGGAGAAGAGAGGGAGAGTAGAGAGAGAATAGAGAGAGAAGGACAGAGAATAGAGAGAGAAGGAGGGAGAATAGAGAGAGAATAGAGAGAGAATAAAGGAGGGAGAATAGAGAGAGAAGGAGGGAGAAAAGAGAGAGAAGGAGGGAGAATAGAGAGAGAAGGAGTGAGAGGAGAGAGAGAAGGAGGGAGAATAGAGAGAGGAGGGAGAGAGAATAGAGAGAGAATAGAGAGAGAAGAAAGGAGGGAGAATAGAGAGAATAGAGAGAGAAGGAGGGAGAAAAGAGAGAGAAGGAGGGAGAATAGAGAGAGAATAGAGAGAGAAGGACGGAGAATAGAGAGAGAATAGAGAGAGAAGAAAGGAGGGAGAGAACGTAAGGAGATACAGTGGGATGGAGGTTCAGAACAGTAATATTTACCGGGAATCACCAACTAGACTCCCCTGGTAAAAAAAACAACTAGACTCCCCTGGTAAAAAAAGACTCACCCAGTAGGTCCTTCATTTTCCTCCTCTCCTCTCTGGAGATCCTCACACAGGTGTCACAGTACGTGTCTCTCATGATCTGAAAGGGAAACAAAAACCCAGATTTATATTAATATAAGGTGTGATATGTAGGAGGTAGTGAATAAGAAGGGTCATGGGGAAACAATCAACACTGACCTGCTCACAGAGGAGATTGAGGATGTAGGGGTGGTTGAACTTCTCTCTGGGGTAAAACACCTGAACACACACAGGGAAATGATTGTGATTCACATACAGTAGAATGCAAACACATTGTAGAACAATGCAGATGTTCTCGCCTGCAGTTCCAGCTCACCTCTTTGCGTAGGAACAGTTTGCCAGGCATAGCCGAGTAGGAGAAGTAGACGCTGGCAGAGAACCTGTGGAGCTGGGAGCGAACACTCTCCTCCCCAGACAGCAGATCTATGCAGGACAAATCAAATCAGTTGTTTCTTTGTTGTTGTATATTTTGTATATATTCAGAGCCTGTTGTTCCTCATAGGACGATCTTAGAACAGACTCTGAGCAGCCAAAGAGAGCAAGTTTCACTTCAGGTTCAATGGCTCTCTCATATACCTTTGAAAACCAATCAAATATGTTCCTCCAGAAATTACTAAGTAGGGGGCAGAGCCTAAAATGATGAGTTAATGAACCTTCTGAGGCTTTACACTTGTCACACAGTGGGGAGACCTGGGGGTAAATTCTATGTCATTTGGTTTTGGAGTAATGAAGTCTATGCCTGACTTTGTATCGTATCCATTGATATCTGGCAATGATGGAACAGGAGTGGATTCTAGACAGGGCTTCTCCCCATAGATCATCTGAGCGCTCAATATTTAACTCTTTACCCCAAGTCTCCTCGAGATGACCATTAGAGGCCTCTGTGTAGCTGGAGAAAAAGGAGACAAACTGTGAGATGAGGTGTTTTGAAATGGGAGGGCGCTGTAGCAAATCATAAAACACGTGGTACAGGGAGGATGTCAACAGTTTTGAATTGTCCCTTTGATATAGTGTCTGATTCGTAAATAATGAGAAAAAAATGTGAATGGGTGAGTTTGAATGTATTATTTAATTGGACGAATGATGCCAATTTCTTATCTATGTATAAGTCTTAAATTGTGACCAGTCCCTTCTCCCTCCATTTAACATACACCAGATAGAACAATGGAAGGATTAAAGCAAATAAAGCAAATCAAAGGTTATTGGTCACATACCCATATTTAGCAGATGTTACTGGTCACATACCCATATATATCAGATGTTATTGGTCACATACACATATTTATCAGATGTTATTGGTCACATACCCATATATATCAGATGTTATTGGTCCCATACCCATATATATCAGATGTTATTGGTCACATACACATATTTATCAGATGTTATTGGTCACATACCCATATTTAGCAGA